>NW_019525244.1:827966-832196 GCF_002814215.2 Seriola lalandi dorsalis | reverse complement strand
ACACACACACACACACACACACACACACACACACACACACCACCACCCCCCAGTATAGCAACCCTGAGGGCAGAGAATACATTTTGCTGACATCCTTCTTACACCTGAATTTGCGCTTAAACAAACACAGCGGATGAAAATTTCATCACGGCGTCTAGGACGAAGAGTACAGGGTGTCTTGTTCTCTGCGCCTCACTTAAACGAAGAAAAAAAAAGTACGACGACAAAAACAAAGGAAGACTGGCACATGGTGGAAAAATGGAGGGAGGAATGAAAGACAGAAAAAGCTTAAGAGGGATGAACCAGGACCGACATGTTAAGAGATAGATAATCATTGTTAAGTAGACTTGTGAGGGAGCGGGAGTGAAGGAAGGAAAGGAAATGAGTGGATGCAGAGGTGCATAGACAGACATAATTATCACATTGGAGACAGATAGGAGGAGCTGAGATTTGCAGAAGCCAGCTGCATGTGGATTCACGATCTGTCTCATTTACTTTAACAGTCACTTTTCTGACTTCTCCACTTTACTCAGTCTTTACTTTCTCTTCCTTCTACTCGTTCAGTCTGTTGTCTTGTTTTTTCCTTACTTCATTTTCACTTTTTACCCCCCCCTTCCCATCTGCGAGTGTCCGATAGACAGAGATAATTAGTTTGGAGAGGAGGACGAGGGGGAAAGAAAGTTGGAGGAAATGGGGAGGAGGAAAGAGTGAAGAGAGGAAATAAGACAGAAAGCGAAGGATATCACATTTTTCACTGACTTTAATTGGAGAGAAAATCATCACTCTGTGACTAAACATTGTGTTTCAAAGTGGGACAACCAACAACGAAACTGAACTCTTTTTCACTGACTCCACCCTTTCTCTATAACAGGGAAAAATCCATGAGATTTTTCCATTTTTGTTCGTTTTGTCTCCATTTCGTGTTTCAAGAGCTCGTTGCTGTGGCGTTTCTCAGCTACATCCTCATCAATCAAACAGCATGGCCAGTAGTGCGTTGTCTCTTTTATTGGCTTTTCTGCTGAAGTTTTCTTGAGCTTGTGATTCCAAACAAAGCACTGTTAGAAACTTTAAAACCATCACAATACTGTGCTGCTCCTGCCAGGCATCATGCATTCAGAGCATCACCCATTTACTGCATCACTATTATGTGAAACAGTAAAAATGAATGAAAATAGTAAAATTGACGTTTGTATGAAAATGTGACTTTAAGTACAATGTAATAAACTAAATACCCCTTTCATAGTTAGATTTGTAAGACTGTGTACAGTCATTTTATAACACAATCAATTAAGTTCTAGCTCTTTGCCTTTTACTAGAGAAAATCCAGTTATTCTGTCCTGTAGACCCACAAAAGGGTTATGAAAAACTCTGTGGCGCTGCCTCAGTATCCCAGCACAAGGTGATGTCTCATCCACCTGCACAGTTGTTGTAGGAGCAGCAGTAATAGTTGTAGTAGCAGAGGCAGCTACAGAGTTGATAGGTGATAGAGAGTGGCAATATAGGGACTGTGAATGATGATTGTGAGGATGTACATTTGCCCCAAACACTCTATCGCCTCAGCTTCACTGGCTGAAGGCTCGCTAAAGATGCGAGCTGGGGAAAAAATAAAATTCCTTGTCACTGCTTTCCATTTAAAAGAAGAGTTATACTGTATATAGGTCTGTGACTTCTGGATGATCAACCAGTCACTTGCACTGTTAGACGATCGAAATAAGCTCTGTGTTTAACACAAGCTCAAGACATTTTCACATTTTATTCTATGACATAAAATACTACAGCAAATACCCTAGTCCTCATTTCTTTAAGTTTTTACATCTCGCAAGTGGATTAATCAAAGATTAAGATTCAAAATGAATAATTAATGCGTTAGCAAAATTTCAATTTACAATTTAAATGACATTAAGTTTCTAAGTGTTAACAACCTCTAATTTCTATTCATACCAAATAACATAAGTTGTTTTTACAGTGTGGTAAGTGAAAGGGACACTGAGGAAGTGTTGTGATGGAGGTGGTCAGTGTTCATAGGGTGACTGGAAGGGCGAGGGATGGTTGTCTCTGTTTAACTGTATTTTTTGAGAATATTAAGTTGGGGTATTACATTGGTCTTTAAGGTTGCCTAATTAAAACACTTGGTTAAGGATATGGAAGACCATGGTCTTGATTAATTGTTGAAAAATCAAGATATCTGAATATCTCATTGATACCACAAATACAGATGTAGTGGGTAGCCCAGTGTTGGTGTCAGGATGGTGTCACACTCACCAATCAAACGGCCTCTTTTCCTCTCCTATAAGAAAATGTGCTGCGCAGCGGCACTGTCAATTTTGTGCAGGAAGTGCAGAATCACTGAGCCAATATATGGCACTGCAAACACGTCACCAAGGCCAGAGGATGTTAACTTGGAAGGACATAACCAATTTGGTGAATAGTTGGTCTGGCCTCTCAAGAACTGTAGCCCAATGCAGAGAGAGATTTAATGATGTAAGATGGAGAGCCAGCAATAAAGAGCAATAAAGAGTTTGGTGACAGGAGAAGGAGCATCCATCAGCCAGAACCTCACTGAAGAAGATGCAGCTGCAGCTACTGTCCCACCCCAGTGTGAGGAAGGTTTTGGAGGGATGGGGGTTGGCAATTTTGGCAAGGAAGTGCACAATGTAATAATCTAAACTGAAATTCAACTCCAAAAAGCTTAAAATAATTTTTTTTAGAAAAAAACATTACTTTCTACAGAAATAAGTCATAATATAATATAACTTTTCTACATGAAGGCACCACATTCAATCCCTCCATACTATTATTTTCTGGGGACTGAAGCAGCCGCAGGGTCCTGGTGCCAGCCTCCGCTGCTCGTCTAACGTCAGCTCAACCTACAGCCAAGATGTCACCCTAAAAGGAGAGGAAGCCAAAGAATTGGACTGCGAATTTTTCTCGTCAAACAAACTGCAAATTAGCTTGTTTTAAAAGATACGTTTTCTTTGAATTTGATGAGAGTAAGAATGCCATGTAAATGTGCACATTCAAACTGCTCTGCCGCAAGGTCCCTCTGCTTCTGAGGCGTCAGTTCATCTTAAGTCTTTGTCTATAGCTGCTGTAATTTCAGGCAGCTAAAAGATGGAGGGAGAAGTGAGTCGTGACAGCTCAGTTCAGTGTTGGTTGAAAAACGGTGGCTTGTCCTGAATTTGTTTACCAGGTGTTTGTAGGTGTGAATTAGAACAAACTACTGTAGTCTCACCTCAGTCCACCTGGAAATGTCATCACGTATTATTTGGCACAGTGTGAAATGTCATCACTGTAACCGGTAGTGATTTTGGGAACACAAAAAAAAACAAAAAAAAAAACATAACTATCCATCAATTTCAATATAGTGTTATGTATTATGCTTGTAGCAAACAACACTGGTAGTGTACACTGTGTAGAGGCAAAGACATTGTTGGCATGACACTGCATTAAAACAACTTGTTTATAAATAGATTAATTGATGAGGTTTTTATATGGTCCCCATGCTGATCTCAAACACCTGTAAAGCATCTGATGCCTGGTCATTTAGGTATCACTTGAAGCTAAATACTGAAGCCTATTAGCAATGTTAAAGCATTTAAATGACTGAAAAAGCCCTACACTTTCAGGAAATAAGAAGGTGGTGTTAGAAAATAAAACATCAAGAATCCTACTTAATTTGTGCTTTTATTGTGGCTTATTAGTTAATTAATCATATTGTAACTGATGATATTAGGGATGTACTGCCAACTGTGGTCTGTGTGTGTGTGTGTGTGTGTGTGTGTGTGTGTGTGTGTGTGTGTGTGTGTTTGTGTGTGTGTGTGTTGACCTGCTTTGTTCCTCAGCATTAGTTATGTTATGATTAGCAGACTTACATCACAGCATGACAAGTTGAGCTGTGTCTGTGGGTGAGTGTGCCAGTGTGTGCGCCACCTGACCCGTTTTGTTCTTCTGAATTAGACATGTGATGACCAGCAGGATGACAAACTCAGCTACAGATCTGTGTGTGTGTGTGTGTGTGTGTGTGTGTGTGTGTGTGTGTGTGTGTGTGTGTGTGTGTGTGTGTTTTTTTAACGTGGGTGTATGCATGTATGCTCTCACTTGGATGAATGCCAGTGTACAGTATATTTATTTGTGCATGTGATTATATGTTTCATGTTTGCTCTTAGGGGTGAGAGTGCACATTTGTCTGCAAGCATGTGCACCTGCAGGTGTTTGTGTCTTAATTCCAGT
>NW_019525244.1:811328-827946 GCF_002814215.2 Seriola lalandi dorsalis | reverse complement strand
TGATGACCAGCAGGATGACAAACTCAGCTACAGATCTGTGTGTGTGTGTGTGTGTGTGTGTGTGTGTGTCGGTCAGGGGTTGTAGAAATGGTAAATCATCTCATTTCACCTTATTTATTCCTCTCTGTCCTCCCTTTCTGCCTCATCTCCCTGTCACTCTCCACTCAATTCTTTCCCCAATTTTTTCAGTCTGTCCACACCAGGTGGTGAAACATCATGGCATCACTGTGAAACGAGCCCCCTCTCCAACGTTTCTTCCTCCTGCCTTCACGTCTGGCTGAGAATATTTTTGAACTCGTTGTGTCAGAGAGAAACTCAAGACGAGACAGTCTACCCCTCTGCTCCTCATGTCGCCCTGCAGGTGTCAAGCACTTTTGTGAAGCCACTGTTCGCCACTAATCAGGATGATTGCTACCCTTGTTCTCCCTCCCGTACGCACTGCACGCTGTCACAAATGAAACGCACCAAGCGCCAATTCAGGTTAATATCAGTTTGGAGAATGGCTTAAATAGCTGCAACTGTTGGTGTGTGTGTGTGTGTGTGTGTGTGTGTGTGTGTGTGTGTGTGTTTTTAACGTGGGTGTATGCATGTATGCTCTCACTTGGATGAATGCCAGTGTACAGTATATTTATTTGTGCATGTGATTATATGTTTCATGTTTGCTCTTAGGGGTGAGAGTGCACATTTGTCTGCAAGCATGTGCACCTGCAGGTGTTTGTGTCTTAATTCCAGTGTGTACTTGGGTGAGTGTGTGCGATCACCCACATGCCCCTGTGTGGGTGCATGACATTGTTTATGTTTGTGTGTTGCTCTGCTATTGCAATTGCCATAACAATAAAGAGATATTTTCAGACCTCTTCATCAACACACAGAACAGAAGCAGCGGGGAGAAAAAAAAAAAAAAAATTGGACTGAAAATTGCAATAAAATCTGTCGACAAACTAAGCTGAATGTGTGCTGAGTGTGTGTGATGTGTATGCGATACTTTGTGTGTGAGTCAGTATCAAAAGTGCGTCGTGATTTTTCAAGTCGGTGGCTCAGAGGCTAGAAACATGTTTCAGAATACCAATGAAATACATGCAAAAGCCCAAAAATGACCTGAAAACATCTCAAATGTACTAAATTTTAATGGATTCACCCGTCTACAAATTCAGAGTTTAACTAACCAAGCTAACAGCTTTTACTCAGACTGATTATGCATTTTATCATACCCATTTGTGTAATTTCCGATGACACAGGCTTGTTTTCCTTGTCTGCTTCCAGATGTTTTTAACTGTGACCCACATCTGATTTTGATCTGATTTTGTCTGAACGGCTTCCCAGTTGGAGAAACAACTGCACCAATCAGAGTCTTACTCACTTTGTAGATAAATAATAAGTAAGTAAATAATCTAAGATGCCGACAACGCCACACTGGGTCCAACAGAGACCTAGGACTCCACAGAAAAGGCTTCAACAGGTTCTTACAAAATCAAGGGTGAGCTGAGTTAAAACCAAAAGAAGAAAAGAAAAACACTAAAACATTCCCCCTACAAGTCCAGTGCTGTCCCTCCTGATGTGAAACCACCACTCTAAGAAAAGTACCAGTGGCTGCATCGTCCTCAGCGACCCATTCCCCTTGTCACGCCAGCAGCTCGTAACTCCTCTCAACCCAGTCACCACAGCCCTCCCTCCGGTGCTGCACTCCTCTTGGTGAGACCCACAGAAAGACAGACAGACAGACAGACAGACAACTGCCAAATGCAGATGTCTGTCTGCAAATTGAAACTGTGGTGCAACAATTTGCTCTAGCGTTAGTAAAATTTTAAAGTGAGAGAAAACAAAAATAAATGAATAAATCTGAATGAGAAAGTAGTTTGGGAAGTGCGGTCAACACAGACTAGTCTGACTAGAGGTGAGGTCAGTTTTTATAGCAACAGTGGTATGTTAGCTAACATTAGCCTCAAGTGCTAGAATGTTTAACTCCGGGACTGATGATGTCTGCAAGCAGTTAGTGAGGTTAAAGACCGGATCCGTAAACCCCTCACATTACCACATAATCTGGGCTGAACATTGGTACACACCAAGGCCCCAGACCAGATTTGTCCTTTAGGGGGAGGGGTGAATTGGGGATAAATCAGCCCAAAACTCCTGGAGTCCGAGAGCAGCTCAAGCTTCACAATCAGTTCTCCAAGGCTAAGGAATAGGTGCAAAAGGGGGAAGCAGGGTGGAGCAGCTGGAGAGGAGAAGACGCAGCCCGCTCTGTATACACAGCTGTTCTGGTCCCTCTGTGAGACAGCGTCATTACCTCGGTTCCCTTCAACGCCACCAGCTAAGCTCTCATATTCATACAGAAAGTTTTGTACTTTAACTCACCTAACTTGCATATCTTTGCACTCTCAGACAACTCTGACACACATGGAGGAAACTCACTGAATACAAGAACGTCCTAGGTGTAGGTCTCTCGTCTATTTTAGAGGATTGTTGTGCCTCGCGGGATCAGACACAACAAGGTCACATGGGGCGAGGTGCAGAACCTGAGGGCCATGCAAGAGGACAGATTTGCCCAGCGGTTCATGTCAATGAACACACCACAGCTGTCTTTGAAGTAAACTGGCACAACTTGTGTTTGAAACACAGCAACAAGTCCAGAATGGACGCGTGAATATATGTGAAATGCTGAAAAAAAGAAGCACATCCTGATTTGTGTTTATTTCAATGCATTAAGTCTTTCCTGTCTGTGTGTTGTTGCATGAAAACAATTACGAAATATTAGATTTGTATAACAGCTTCAAGATTTATGTCACATACTTATTATTATGTGCATTTATAAGTGCAGTGAAACATGGGTTTAATAATAGCTAGAATGCAGCCCATTTTCTTGATGTACCCTTGATCCATCCCATATTGATAATCTTAAATTGACTGCACTTACATAGCACTTTTCTAGTCTGATCGACCACTCAAAGTGCTTTACGATACTTGCCACATTCACACACCAATAGAACAGCCATCAGGGGTAATTTGAGGTTTTCTCTTCAAAACGCGGACTGAAGGAGTTGGGCATCGATCCACCGACTTGATGGTGAAGGGTCAACCATGACTGCCTGGTTTGAAGTAGATCTATGGTAAGCCAACTGTTTTGAGATCTAATTAATTTCCACTTCATCCCTTCTGTAGGAAATGGAATCATTGTGTGCGGGTCATCAGAAGGTCAACACGGCACTGGCATGGGTTTAACACATCACCATAGCAACACGGGTCTCACCCCTTGTTCTCCTTGACTTCGGAAGAGGAAAAAAGGGAGGAGAGATTAGAGACAAGAGAAAGAGTCTGAAGATGTAATGACTCGGGTGAAGCAAATCATTCTTATGGTAAAACTGCGTCATTACAACAGCAAGGAACAGGTTGTAATTAAGTTTTTGAAACGGATAATGCTTTGATAAATGAAGAAAACATAGCTGCAATGAAAAGAAAAAAAACAAACTGTGTCCTGACAGATTAAAAGGTTTAAAATTTTTAGGGGACTCTTGTTGTTGACCACCTAGCACCACTTTATGTTAGAGAGAAATGACCACATTATAAACATTAAGCATCATTGCGAAATACATTTGTGGGGCACTTCAACTTAAATTTAGCATTTCTACAATATGTTTGATTGGCTCAAAAGAAGTTTTTTTTAGCAGTTGCTGACAGACTGTAGTAGTACACAGTCATTGACGGATGTGTCGGAGCGGTGAGAACACTGATGTGATCAAAGCAGCATATGAACATAAGCAAAACTACATGCTGCAAACTACATGCCACCTAACCGACTTATGTCATTCTTAGGATGACATTTTTATATTTGTATATAAAAGTCATGTGTTGAGCCACTGTCGAGTGTTTCTCTAACAGCAAATTGTCCACTGCCGCGTCGATCAGTCTTTCCTAAAAGAACAAGAAATGACTAGACTCCATTCACTATAAGTGAAAGAAAGAGGGATGTTTCTAGGACAAATTAGAGAGTGAATATACAGTATAAGGAGTTTTGATCAAAAGGATCTTAAGTTGCCATAAATCTCTCTTAAAAAGGAAAAAAAGTTTGTTGAATCTTTTACAAATTCTAGAAGATAATTAAATACACATTTTCAATGGCATTGCAAACCTCGAAGTCCCAATGGGAATCTTACCCATATTCTGTTATAGTGACAAAATGGAAAGAAAAATCTCTCTGGAATCATTGTATTGACTGACTGAATATTAAAAGAAACACCTTAATCAGACACTGTAGCACTGATGTTTATTATCATTGCATGTCCGAGGTTAAATTTGCACACCTGAGGCTTGTACTACCAACCAAGTTCAACATACGCAGAATATCTGTCTTCACTAAGCCTAAGAACCGCAGTCATGCCAAGCAGTCACTCAACGCTGGTCATCAACGTAGGCTTACTTTCATAGTTTATAAGACCGCTTACAAGGCTTTAGTGCTTCAATCGGTCTCTGTAGTGGAGGATGATACTGATATACAAAAGCTCAATGAAATGGCTTTGACATTGCTTGCGGCAGGAAAAGAAAAAATAAACAGGAGGGGGCCCTCCTACACAAGAGTACACTCCTGCTGAGCAGCTTTATGAGGGTGTTAACAAATAAAGAACTGTGTAAGACACTAACTTCTCCGCACACAGTCTGTATGCAAACCACAGCCCTTTCAGAAAGCATAACAACACCAGACAGACTTTCCTCAGTATATACCCTCAGCACCAGGTGGAAAACAATCACCAATTAGAGCAGCTGTGGGCCAATCAGCAATCAGTATGACCTGCCACCATCCAGGAGCAAATGACACACACAGTTCAAGCTAAACCCATACAAAAAAGAATTGTAATATAACTGAGATGCAAGTGACATCTGAAATATATATATATACACTGTATATAGTGATTTTACTAACTTTCAGAATTTCCATTGCAGTAGGATGATGATGCAGCTAATGATCAGTAACAGTTAGATTTTCCTTGCTCATCAAGGTGATGGTCATCTATTCCCAACACCCAACCCCTAAATGAATCCCTTCACAGCAGTAAAGTCACAGTTGTAGTTATTTGTTCCTCAGTGAAATGCGTGTATTATTATTTTATAAGCTGCACCTGTGTTTGACAAATACTGGATAGATTTTTGATATGAAATTTTGTGCAGATATTTGTCGTCCACACAGGATGAATCCAAATTACGCTGGTGATTCACTGACTTTTCTTCCACCAGGTTGACGTCGACAACTAGAGTTTGTACTGTGAGTTGTTTCTTTGTACTAACTCAAAACACTGCTGGTTTGAGGTACCTGTCCCATTTTTGACAGCTTGTTGTTGCAGTCTTGTTGAATATTCAAACAACATACAATGTACCTTTCATTGGTGCCACTGAGCTTCTCCGTTTTTTACTTCAGTACAAACTTGAAGCTACTTTACAGGTGTTTTCACTTATTCTGGCTGATTGGATCTCCGCTCAGGAGTGTGGTTTGAGCTGAGCTGTGGTGAGAAAAAAATGTACTGACAAAAATTATAAAGGTGAACGCTGTCCTAACTTACGGGTGTAAAACTAGACCCAAAAAAGACAGAGGCACATACCTGTGCAGCAGACAGAGTGTGTGTGTGCCAAGAGCGCTAATAGTAAAATGTGTATGTAACAAATTTATGTATTCATACCGTCCTTTTACTATTAATTATACAAAATGCTCAGCCATTGCTGAGCTCTACTCTCCTCTCCAAGGAAACAGCATAGAAACAATTTACAGCAATTGGTGACATTTTCAAAAGTTCACAGTAAAAACTATATTATTAACACTTGTTAACAGCAATAAACACTCACATGAAGTAACGTCCATGAAATAGGATCAGACCTACTGACTTTAGTGAGCCCCTGACTTTTCTTCTAGCAACAGCATGAGGTTTGTCTGTGCAAGTTCTCATTCGTCCAGGTCATTGTTATCTCTTTCTCAAATTAAATCGAAGGCAACTGGACTTATATTTGTCTGTGGAAAACGTTTCGCCTCTTATCCAAGCGGCTTCATCAGTTCTTATGTATTGGTCTCTCTAGTCCGCACTAGTCTGACCATGAAAGTGGAGTAGGACCCAGGTATTTAACCTCTTGTGGGTGGGTCCACCAAAGTACCTGTGAAAGTACTGGTTTCACCTGACCATTGTTGTGGTCTCATGTGGACGACCGTCGTTAGGGTCAGGTGACCCTGTTGTTACCTGGGTCCTACTCCACTTTCGTGGTCAGACTAGTGCAGACTAGAGAGACCAATACATAAGAACTGATGAAGCCGCTTGGATAAGAGGCGAAACGTCTTCCACAGACAAATATAAGTCCAGTTGCCTTCGATTTAATTTGAGAAAGAGATAGCATGAGGTTTGTTTCAGCAACCATTAGATAGATTGCCAGGAAAGAATGGAAAGACCATTTGCAGTTCACAATTTTGACTTATAATAAATAAATAGATAAATTGAATAAATAAATTTAACAATACCTTTATTTAGTTTGAACATGCTAAGCATAATACTTGCTAATCATCAGCAGTCTAGTTTTGAAAGTTTGGGCATATTAGCAGCCATTATTGTATGCAACTACTCTATCACAACACCTTAACCACATTCAAGAGGTCACCAGGTGAAGGGAAGGTAACCAGTAAACTTCCGTAGTGCAGACACTGCTCTTTTGATATATTATTGATTTAAAGCAACAGGCTCATTTTATAACTCTCACTTCATTCAAAGAAAACATTTGCAGCTGTAAATATGTTAATTCTAAGTCTTCAAAATATTATATCAAATATATTTTCCAGAGATGAACAAATATACAGTATATTCATGCCATTACAGAACCCAGGTGTATCTCATGATCACTGTTTCTCAAACAAATTGAATCCACCTGTCATGTGTGAGTCAGACATGTTTGTTTCATAGCTGTTTCAGTTTTTTTTTTAATTCAAGGGCTCTTTTCATACTTTGTGCTGTTTGGATTTATTGCTTTTTCTTTGAATAGATGCATATTCTGAAAAAATGAGTGGTCGGAGCTGAAGGGGTGGGTGGATGGTGATGGTGGAGGGAGGGAGGGAGAGGTGGGCTGATCTGGCATCTTTGTATGTAATTATATATGTGCATTGTAGCATTATTCAGCTCAAGGGCTGTTATATTATAAAATCATTAAAGAACAATTTGAAATAAAATTAGACCCATTGGAGTAAAAAAATATAAAACTCATCAATCACGTCAATAATCAACATGAATGAAATTAATTTGGGATTTACAGAGTGGCCCGTCATTGCCGTCCACCAGCAGAGGAGACAGGCAGTGACATAATTAAGTTGAAATGCCAGGCAAATGTCATAAAGCTGAAATATCACAGACAGAGTTGAATTTGAGTTAATTATGAAAACAAACAAAGTCACATGATCCAAGATGCAGTGTGATGATCTATCAGAGCGAGAGAAGCTGTTGGTCCCAGGAGTGAGAGACCTGCAGGTTATTAATATGGGTGAAGCTCATTCTCTCTCTGTAGTTCTAATTGTGTCTCTCACACACACACACACACACACACACACACACACACACACACACACACACACACACACACACAGTCCTCATCTCTTTGTTATATCAGTTCCTTTAATAGATTATTTTCCACCCTCTTCCTCTCTCTGTGTTTTCCCATGAGGAGCCTCCTAACATCTGTACAACAGTTTATTATGTCAACAATGAAGACATTAATTTGCTCAAAAAGACAGGAAGAGAAAAAGAGGAGGAGGAGCAACAGATAGTAGGATTTTGTTAATGATTATCTCATTCATCATCTTTTCATCACCCCATCATTTATCTTTTCATTTCTCATCTGTGTTTTTTTAACTTCTTGTCTCCTCTCTCTTCCTGTTTTGTTTTTTTTAAATTATTATTTTGTTTGTTTGTTTGGTGGCACCAAGAGGACGGCCACAAACACATAAATATTATAAAAAGTAATAATATAAAATAATAATAATAAAATAAAAAGCGCAGGTGTCTGTAAAAATATAATCAATGGCTCGGTTCTGTTCAAGTGTCCAAGTAAGTACTAACAGTGTGAGAGTGGTATTTTATTATTTACACCTGTGCGCTTCCTACTGCAACATGTCAAATGGCCACTAGGGGGCAGTGGAACAGACACAACACTGGAATATAATCACCTGTATAAACTAGTGGTGGTAAGCAGGTTAGCAAAAACCTGCCTGTTTACACAGAAACACATCATTAGGAGTGTTGTTTCTGTCTCCCTAACGTGGGTCAAATATTCACTCTGGTTTCATCTTCACCAACAATGGACAAGACAAAACTAAAGCCGCATTCACATATCAGTAACATTTACCCGTTTGAAACTCACAGGGCCAGTGCTATAGTAACAGTGCTAATAATGCTAGCAGTAAATCAATAAGTTACAGTCAGTATCGGTGGCTGCATCTACATGCTGATAGTTCGCCAAGCGATACAGGAAGAAAACAAAACAAGAAGAAAATAAGTGACGTATTTCATGCCGTAGAATAAAACATGAAAATGACTTGAGCTGGTGTTAACCACTGACCTTATTTCTGGCATCTAACCAAAAACCCATTCAAAAAAAAAAACATAGACTTTAGGACAAGGGAACAGGAAGTGCTAAAATGCTAACTGATTTACAGGTTTTAGGACCCATTCGTGCGGCACTCTATTAGCAACAGCGACAAAGGTCAGTGCAGCTGGGGTCAAAGTTCAGCAAATCTGAACTTTTGGTGCATGCCTGTTCTCCCTCAACCTACTGCAGGCATCCACTTCACACCAACATACAAAGCCGGTCATATATTCTTTGAAACTTGTAGAGAGCAGCTTTACGAGCTACACTTTGTGGCTATGCTGAATTTTTATTGCATGATACTGAAGTGTTTCAGACGTTTGGTCCACTCCATTTATACCAATGACAGTATACACTAGACATTAGTAACACCTCTCAGTAAATCTGTAAATGTGTTATTGTTATATTTAATATTTTAATAATGGAGGTTTTGTATTTTAGCATGCAGTTTTCACATACACACACAAACACACACACACACACACACAGTCACACACAGAGCACAGTTGAGGGAGACAAATCACCTCTCTGGCTCTTCACAGCAGGAGACAGCTCTTTGACAGAAGAACAGAAATTGTCACATAACAGCACTCTGACACACGCGCACACACACACACACACACACACACACACACACACACACCCCTCACGAGACTCCTGGGTAGGGAGACAAGCTGTCAGTGCGTGTGTGTGTCAGTGTGAGCGAAGCTGTTCTTAATTAGCGAGCTATCCTGATGACAACAGACTAGGGTCAAACTGTGCGGGGCTGCACCGAGTGTGTGTGGGTGTTAAGGAGCATCGTTTGACTCCTCTCCTTCATGACATGTCTGAGAGCTGAAAACACTCCCTAATCACTTTTGAGGCGCACACACACCCTCCACCGTCACCAGGAAATGCACGCACATGCACACACGCGCATGCACACATACACACACACACACACACACACACAAACTTCATGATGCGTGTTGATGGACTGCACCCAAGCCAGGGAGAGTATAGCTCCTATTCCCCTTGTTTCTTGTTTGTTGAACAGATGCTTCATAATGACACGCACAGACAAAACCTGGAGCCGCTCCATTTAAAACCAACAGGAAACAGCCTAAATGATGACTTGTTGCCACAATTTTTTTAATTGCAGAAAAATGAAGGTTTCTTGAAAGCAAATCAAATGAATGATGGAAGAGTTTTTACACCAGTAATAACCCCCGCTAACCTTGAAAACATTAGCTCTGTCCTATCAGCTGTATTGGCTCTCTGCTCTCTTTCCGTCCCATCAACTGCTACATCTGGTCATAAAAAGCTGGAGGTTACAGATCGGCCCTGAGGTAGATCTGTTAACCAGAAGGTTGTGGATTGCTCAGGAGGCCATTTTTCAGCTGTGTATCATGCTGTAAGTGGTTGATTTAATGATATCATTTTGTGCCTTCAGTGATGTGACTGTAGAACAGATCATTTCGGTGAGTGGATCATCTTGATAAGGGACTACTGTAGCTTGGCTTCAGTCCAAGTATCATAATTAGATAGGCTTGATACAATGGCTAATTTTGGGGGTTTTTTCGCACCAGACTGACGCACTGCGTTTCACTGCTCTCTCTGGTTGAAGATTACAGGTGTGTTTCACCTCTGGTTGGGTGTGGTCTGTTTGCACCTAATGGAAAAGTCTATATAATGTTGGCCAGAAGTCAACATTTACATCAACTTCCAACAGAATAGTTTTGGAAGTAGAATAGCTGAGGCCAAGGGCATTGGCCTCGGACATGCTTTCACCCAATTTTGCTTGTTTTCAACTCTTCTCGGGACGTTTTTCAATCTTGTCATACTCTAAATATAGATTTTCAAGGGCCATGATGTGAGCAGGTGTTGTACCAGACCATAGTGGTGACGAGGAAGCTGAGCCCGAAGGCAAAGCTCTCGATTTACCAGTCAATCTTCATGGTGGTGACCTATTGCCATGAGCTTTGGGTAGTGACTGAAAGAATGAGATCGCAGATACAAGCTACTGGAATGAGTTTCTTCTGAAGGGGGGGTCGGGCTCAGCCTTTGAGTTAGGGTGAGAGGCTCTGACATCCAGAGGGAGCTCAGAGTAGAGCCACTGCTCCTTTGCATCTAACGGAGCCTGTTGACACGATTCAGACATCTGGTTACGATGCCTCTTGGGTGTCTTCCGATGGAGGTCTTCCAGGCATGTCCAACTGGTAGGAGACCTCGGGGTAGACCCAGAAGAGATTGCCTGTCTCATCTGGCCTGGGAACATCTCGGGATTCCTGAGGAGAATCTGGAAAATGTGGCTGGGGAGAGGGACGTCTGGACTATTTTGCTTAAACTGTTTCCGCTGCGACCCAACCTCAGATAAACGGAAGAAAAATGGATGGATAGATGGATAATAGTGTGATTTTTTTTTAAAAAATGAAGTTTACTTACAATATTGAAATAACGTACAATGACTGAATTTATAGCTATTAGCTTAGTAATCCCCTTTTGGAAATATTCACTGGTTCAAAAGCACAAATCAATATAGAAAAATATTTCAGTACTGTAAATGTAGTGGTATATTTTTAAACAATGAGTAATTAGTGATTAAATTTCACAATTTTTACTTATATATGCAGGTACTTTTGTGATTGGAATTATTTTGGCCTTTCTTTGCTTCCATATAGCAAACTCTTGTGAACGGTTAGTGTGCACCCCCGCTAGTACTGATTCTCCATGTTAAGTCAAACTAAGTAAAAAGTTTTTTTTTCCAACTTTTCCAACTAACAGCATGAAATATGACCAACTCCACCTGTCAATACAGAACTGACCATTCCATTTTCTGTCAGACGTACCATAATACAGGAAGCTTATTCAACTATATCAAGCAAATGGGTTGGAATAAACCTCATTCAGACACTTCAAAAGAGTTTGGACACCTTAACAGTCGGGTGGACATTCAGCTCAAGTAGTGTTGGCTGTCTTTCCTGCCAAAAACTGCCCGTCTGTGTCTTTGAGTGTGCAGCAGCAGCCCTGCTCGTACTGATGCCCCTTCTGCTATCATTATTTAGCTACTTAAAGCCATAAAGAGATACAGAATAAAAAGAACAGAATGGAGCCATGAGGCTGCAGTAATGGGCTTGTAATGGACTATAAAACAGCAGTAAATTCCACACACTTACCCTCACAGGCCAAATGACACACACACACAAAAGCCATATCTCTATCTGCCACAAACCTGCCTCGGAATGTCATAGATCAAATGATGATGATAGATAAACAGTTACAAACATGCAGCTGGACAGTTGCGCTGCACTGTATTACAGAGTGAACCACTTGTGTTTCTATAACATCTATCACTGTGTAAAATTGATTTGAAAGTGATTTTTCAGTCTGCAAGAAAATGTTGATAACCATAATACAAGAAAGTAGAATAGAAGAATACAAATAGAATATATGTTGAAGGAGACAACACACACACACACACACACACACACACCCCTCCAGCCCTGATAAAAGCGTCTTTGAGGCTTTAGCCTGGGGTTAGTTTTGAGGATCGGCCTGGGTCGTTTCTCCCTCTGTCCTCCACACTACCCTGAATTGCCCTCTCCACCACATTTATACAGCAAAGTACACTGTGACCATTAACATTTAACGGGTCCTTGGTACACACTGTATTCAATTTTCAGTCTGACCTCAAAACATATCACAGGTGCAGGGTTTTCATAAATCCAAGTGTTAACATGCTGAAAGATTATGTGATTCAGTGAAATTCTTGTAACAAAATCATTTCTATTGAAAATAAGATTTGTTTACATTTGAATGAAAAAGTGGATTTTAATGATCAACTTCAGAGCACCTGAGTGAGAGGATAAATTATGCAGGTTATGTTGGTTTACTGCATATAATTGACGATGACTCAGCCACACTACTAGCATGGGAAAAGCCATGTTTTTACATAACAAATTGAACAGCTTCTGTTATCTTGAGTGCATGTAAGAACAACTCTGAATTCGCTTTTTATTTTTTTTATGAAATGCCTTTTTAAAATGAGCTAGTTTAGAGGGCTCTGAGTAAAAAGAACACTGAAAACCATCACCGACTCGTCTCCTCTTCACCCACAGGAAAGAAAACCAAATTATCCCAACAGTTAAACATAAGAGAGGATGCAGCCCCCAATCGGGAGGGACAATGGGGCGTGATGTGACGAACAGTGTAATGGCTCACAGCTCCCGGGAACCACAAACACACAAAATATTCTGAATTCCTTTCACCTTGTCACCTGTCTCTGGGCTACAGGCTCAGCAGACTAAAACGTGTGGCGCATATCATCCCGTCCCATCAATCTATTTTTTTCCTCCCTCCTTCTAAATAATCCTAAAGAAACCCTTGGAATGGAGTACAGAGGGAAAAGAATCTCTTTGGTGATTCAGGCCACAGGCAAGACATCAGAAAGTAGACACTCAATTTTAGTTTCGCAGTAATCTCTGTGCTTCTACCTGTAATCTGTACAGTGTGACACAGGCTTGAAACTAAATCTCTCCCTTGTTTCTGGAGAGCAGAATTCAATTTGTATGCCTTGGAACAACAGACAGACGATGTGTGTATGTGTGTGTTGTGTTTGCAGCTAATAAAACTGATGGCACTTTGAGCTACTGGTTTGATTAAAGAGAGTTACTCTGTCTTCTTGTGCGTCTTTGCTCCCTCGTTCTCCGTCCCGCTCTCACCTCCTCTCGCTCTCGCTCTCTCTCTCTCTCTAACGAACTCTCAGGAAGAAAGGATCAGAGGGAGGACAGGAAGGAGAGGCAGAAAGAAGAAGGTGGGTGGTTGTTAACCTTTCTACAAATGCCACTTTGTTGATTTTCCTGTGTTTCATCTTATACTCCAACTAATTAAACCCATCAAACACTCGCACATGCAAACTCGCACGCGCTGAGCTACGGGCATTTTCCCGTCTGCTAATTAAAGCATCTGTTTTACCTGATCTCATATGGCATTGACTGTTTTCTTCTTCCCCTCCATCGTTCCATCTGTGAAGCCTTCATTTAACATAAGCATTTTCTATCAGGATGCACGTTCGCACAGGTTTGTAGATGCACTGTTTACACCTCTCTCTCTCTCTCTCTCTCTCTCTCTCTCTCTCTCTCTCTCTCTCTCTCTCTCTTGCAATTTGTCATCCTGCCTCCACCTCTCCACTTCTTTCCCTTCTGTCACTTCACCTTCCCTGTCATCCTCCCTCCTCTCCCCCACTGTTGGTGAAGAGGCTCAGCCATCTTTAGTGACCCCGGCAGTACCTCGCCTCAGTTTAGCGAGCGGTTTTGGGATTTCGGGTCAAGTTTGGATTCCTCACTTCATGAGAGCAGAGTTTCATTTTTGCAAGAAAGGTGAATCTCAGTTCAGCAGAACAGGAAACTCTCTCTGATGATAGAAACCTTTAACTGGCAGCAATTCTTTATAATGAGACATAAACGAAATTAAAGTGTGATAATTGACAGATAAGTCGGGCAGAGCTTCTAAATACACTTACTGGTAAAATTGTGAACAATAAAAGCAGGGGTTCCCCAGCATTCATTAATGTGCCCCAGTGATTTGCATCCACCAGGGTTTAAGTTTTTTTTTTTCGTCGTGGCTAATCAAAGGAGAAATATGATGAAAGAGGTTGTCAAATCTTAATGACATGCACATAATCACATGCAATATCTTTCTTCTTTTGAGCTCCACATGGGCAAAACAAGGATGTGATCTTTGTGTGATCCTCATGTTTTTTTTATTTCATCTTTTAAGCAGCAGCTGACATTGTATAAAATCAGCTGTTCTGAATGTGAGACTAGAGTTCAGGAGGCAGGTTGAAATTCTTGTAGTCTGTAAACAAAAGCTGGGATTATGCTCCTGTGAAGATAGGTTTAAATGCCTCCGAGGAGCTTCCAGGGAAGGGTGTTATGGGTAATGGTAGGTCACAGTGTCTTGCAGAGGAGCTAACGTGAAAAAAAACTCAGCGCGTAGTGTAGACCTGCACTTCAAGCATTGCGACTAGTTGATTCAAATCCAGTCAGGTGGCAAGGTTGAAACAGAGGATAAAACTAGAATTACTGCCATGTCAAGGTGTTTCTGAGAAATCGTGTCCACGAGAATGGTACGTCTGAAGGGACGGACAGCCACCTCGAAAACAATTATGCCTCCAGCTCTGGCTGTTGCCAGCACGGAGGCATAAAAAACACACTTTTTTTAGTGTGTATAAAAGAATTGAATCCTGTTCACATTAGCCTGTGCACAGCCTGGAGAATCATGTTCCAGCCTTAAAAGCTAGTGCACATTACAAGACGTTTAACATTTCAGAACTGCACAATCTACACAGCTGATCTCAGACAAGGTGTACTCATTACAAGAATATTGCAGTTAGAGAGATCTGTGACTAGTGCCAATGATTACCATACTATCTCCCACTATCTACAAGTGCATTTTGTTTTAGGATACAATAAAATCTCTACATGGCTACACATAAGAGGGTCAGCCATGTTGCCGATCAGATGTCAGGTAAAGGCAGGGGCATTAGCACGTTGACCCCTGGCTGCAAAAACTGGCTCAAGGGACGTGGAGTGTCACCTCTCTCAGGGTCACGAGTTAGGGTGAGACGAAACACAGCAGTCATATTGGTGCTGCATTAGTAATATGGAAGTTGTACCGGCCTGTCAAAGTGAAGACAGAGTTGAGCCTGAGGGCAGAGCTAGTTATTTTCTCACCTATGGTCATGAATCATGGGTAGTGACTGACAGCCGAAGATCACAGCGTTAGGATCTCAGACGTCTGGAAGGAGCTCAGTGTAGAATTGCTGCTCATTCATGCCTAAAGGAGCCGGTTGCGGTGGTCCGGACATTTGATTAGGATGCCTCCTGGATGCCCCCTCATGCAGGCTTTTTGGGCATGTCCAACTGGGAGGAGACCCGCTGGGGCAGATCCAGAAAATAAAGGAGTTTATTTATGATTACATACCCCATATGGCCTGAAGGCGTAGGGATCCTCCAGTATGTGCCAGAGGACATGGCTAGGAGGAAAGCTCCCTTGCTTAGTCTCTTGTTGCAACCCAGATGAGAAATGAGTGGATGGATGTTTGAAATCTTTCATAGCATCTGCGACAGCTCACAACAAGGTCAAGATGTGTCCTCAAACCTGGGCCAAAGACAACCTGAGATGTCACAGTGTTCAAAAGTTTACAAAACATACTGTTTGTGTCTTTACAGGGCTTAAAAGTGCTTGTAGATGTTTGCATGTCTTAAGTTAATCAAATATCAGCCATTTACCCTGACGAGCCTTTTGCAGCTTTAATCTTTCTTACTCTTACTTATACCTCCTTCTTCTTTCCTTTCATGTGCTGTTTGTCTCTTTGTGTACCCCATCGAGAAAAATCCATAATTGGGCAAATAACAAATTTTACTAGCACAAATATTTGGTTTGAGCTTGGATGGAAAGAAAATAACATGCTTTTCATAGTCTGCTGAGCAACATGGTCGAAGCAAACTATCTTTTCTGTCAAAAATCCATAACTCTGCAGGATGCTCACTTCCACCAATCAGAGAGCATGAATCTTGCCAAAGCTTCCCCTACATCTCCCCATGTCCCTCAACGATTTTTTTCCCCCTCCAACACACACACACACACAAACACGCGCACACAAACACACACACACACACAAACACGCGCACACACACACACACACACACACACACACACACACACACACACACACACACACACACACACACACACACACACACACTACCGCTCAAACACACGCAAACCCTGCCGAGCAAGAGGCACAGGGTTGGCAGACGAGTAGGGTTGTCATTTGTCAGCTACATCCCAGAGGTAAGATAAGGGATAGGCCGCACAAGTGTGTGTGTGTGTGTGTGTGTGTGAGTGTGTCAGCTAAATTGGGCATAGCGGTGATGTTGTATGGAATGATCAAACAATTGATTCAAAATTTAGTTTGCCGCTTCCCGGCTTGAACTTGAGAGGGTGTGCACGGGGGGGGGGGGGGAAAAAAAAAAAG
>NW_019525244.1:782268-811308 GCF_002814215.2 Seriola lalandi dorsalis | reverse complement strand
GGGGGGGGGGGGGGGGGGGGGGGCAAACAACAAGAGAGAGGAATATCAGAGAGGAGTAGAAGGAGTGTGAGGAGAAGAAAAAGTGAGTGAAGAAGTGAGTTTTAGGATTTTTGAAGGAGACAGTGAGTGTGATACATGGCGAGCAGAGGTCACTGTCTCAATCTGAGTACATTTAAATACAATCTGTCTCTTCTTTTTAATCATACTCATGGTGGCCACTGAAACAAGCCCAGTCTGGCTCATGTGTGTGAATATGTTATCTCACAGTCTGGGGTATGATTACTGAGGGACTTTTGAAACAAGGTATCAAAAGTAATATCCTGTGTAATACACTACTGCCATCCTGTGGTGAGACAATGGCATTACCCATGTCCAATGGCCTCTTTACAGTACCTTAAAATAAAAATAAAAAACTTCTCAGTGACATATAATTGAAAAGATAGAATATTTTTCTTTAAACTTTAGACCTTTTCTGTGCGACATTAGCATTACTACTTCTTCAAACACACACATATACAGTAGCTGAACAAAGACACAAAGATTCAGAAACACAAACTCATTTATGTACACACACACACACACACACAGACACACACACACACAGACACACACACACAGACAGACCATAGTGGGCAGTGCATCCCTAATATCATCCATTACGGTATGATCTCCACTAATAGGCCACTCCAGTGGCAGGCTAATTCAAGACACTGATTAGCATAAGTGAGCTATGGCATTCATTAGCCTTATCAGGGAATCATAACGCTGACCAAACTGAATGGGATCCTCTACACGCTGTCCAAGATAAGCTCTGAAGTCCTTTAGGCTGTGTTTTCTTTCCACGGATGCTGATACTCACATAAACACACTCAGATACAGTTCTGTGGTTAGATGAATATTCTGTGGTAATTTGGGGAAAGGGCAATATTTCCTTCAGTAGGTAAATGGTGAGGAAATTTCAATCAATAGACAGCTGAAGTATAAAACACAGTCCACATAGTGGACTATTAAAACAAATGCCTGTCTTTCTCTCTGCAGCCATGGTGGTTTATTAGGAACAGAAACATAAAGTAAGCCAGTACAGGCTAAAAGAAATTTTAGAAACCATTTCCAATTTTGGAAACCAAAACCAAAACAAAGCTAAAAGGAGAGTGACTATTAGACTTACCGCCAAATGGCCAGAAACATGAGTGCTAATGTTACTCCTGGATGTTTAACCATGTGTAACCGTTTGCTAACATGTTAGCCATAACAAGTTGACAACATATCAGCATGTGTTTCTAGGTTGTTCTGTTGTTAATACAACGACGAGAAAGAAAAAAAAACTTTCCCAATTCCATTAGGACTAAGAAAAACAGATCCAGCAAAGCCAAGATACACTGACTTCTAGTCCATTTGGGTCAAGCTCCAAAAGTAAAATTCATCTCAGTCGTCTGCTTGATAAACACTCGTGTCTTTCAAAGTCATTTCACATAGTTTGTATCACAGGCTTTGTGTTGTAAAGTTGTAGTCTACACGCTGCCCCCGAGCAACACAAGACATTGTACATGTGTTTTCACAGGCTGAGTCGCACTCCCCCATAACTGATCTTAATGTGTAAAACTGGTTCCCCTTCCACAATGGCTAGAATCTGAAATTTTTAGATGCTTCTTAACATCATAAAAGATACATGCATGAAAAGTGGGCACTTTGCGTGGCTGTCCCCAGGCTAGACGCTAACGGGGAAGGTCTAGCCTGGTCTTCTCTTGTGTTTTGGGTTGGGCTGCTGGAAAGTTAAAGACCATAAAATTAGTTTGGAGCAATAAATTGTTTCAACCAACTGAGGGGTTTTTGCCTGGACAATCAATTTTTGGATGAAGTTGCTAGCCATCCTATGCTGTGGCCTTCCTGAGTCAGTGTAGTGCTGAGTGGGATGCAGTGTGTGTGTGTGTGTGTGTGTGTGTGTGTGTGTGTGTGTGTGTGTGTGTGTGTGTGTGTGTGTGTGGGTATATCGACACTGGGGTGTCTGGTTGAGTAATGGGGGCGTAGCAGAGTTTAGATGGCTTCTATCCTCCTTCCTATCCAGTGCCGGAGAAGGTCATCACTCATACAGACAGAGAGGAGAGAGAGCAAGTGACGGTGCGCGTCCAGGCAGGAAAGAGAGAGTTTGAACGAGTGAGTGTGTGTGTGTGTGTGTGTGAGAGAGAGAGAGAGGGAGCATGAATGAGACAGAGAACAGAGCGATGGTACTAAGGGGGTGAAGAGCGATGGAGAGAGAATGAGAAACGGGAGTTAGACAGTGAGAGGTGGAAAACGTGTGTGTGCTCAAGCATGCAAGAAAACTCTCTCTTTTGGGATACTACAACCACAACCACGGCCTCCAACTATGACAAATGTTTTATATGTGTGGACTGTTGTCAGCCACTAGCTCAGCCAACTACAAAGCTCTAAAGCCTCACTAAGGCACAACAAACACTCCAGTCTGTGACTTCGCTGCATCAAACCCAGACTCAGTCACCTGACCATATACTGTAGTAGTCACACTTGTCTAGATGCAGACTTTGGTAGAATTTGATGGACTGATAATAAGAGACTCTCTCTTTCAGGTGGTAATCTAATTCTCTGCCTGTTTTGCTGAATTTATGTGCCAGTGGAAGAAACTGACACCCAGAACTTCTGTGGTAAACAGCTCTGCTTTCATGTAGCACTTTATCAGAAAATCAAACCCGCAAGACAAGTGATAAACAAACAGCTACAGGCTCTGCAGCTTTTCATTTTATTGTTTTCAATTGTTTTGGTTCGGTGGATGATGGGCTCCCAGGGCCTTTCTACACAAAGAGGGGGAAAAAAAAAAAAAACGACCCTAAAATGGTTTTCACCTATTCTCTCAATAATCATAAGAGTTTAGTTTTAATGTGTGTCAGTCTTTACTTTCACCAAAAAGACATTGTTGAGGTTGTAATTTAGAGACAAACCCTGGGGCTGCTCCACAGACAGAATAATGTGATGACTGCTTAGAGACTGTCTGCGCTAGATTTCACTGGGATATGAGAATATTTGCCATTTAACTGGAATCATTCAGCTGGAAGCTCCAAACACTGTAAAACTCAGATGAATGAAAGCCGGCTGTCATGCTAGCAGCTCTGCGGCACACTATGTTAGGAACAGGTGAGGTAAATGCTAACATGCTTAGTGCACATGCACATAGTTCAGGGGGGCAAGTTTAAGATTATAGCACTGCAAATACCACATTATAAATTCAGATTTAATCAGATTTTCTAAAACAGTGGAAGGTTTCCACAACACCTGGCCTTAACACAAATTCAATGCAATTAATGAATCCAGACATTTCTCGGTTATGAATTTCATAGTACTCTAGGGCCAGTAAGATCCCTGATAATGTTCAGACTTTCAGCTATTACTAAATCCACTTTTGAGTTATAGCTTTGATTTAGTTGCCGCAGCCTCATCCGAGTCACTCTTAAGTGTCAAACTCCTGAGTCATGCGGTTGCCAGCAAAGCAGATCACCATGATATCAGCTCAGCTAACTCTCCCCTCCTCCACTGCTTTAGCACCTGCTGAAAACTACCGACAGATGGCAAATTAACCCTGAATTCATTTATAGCCCCAAGCCTGGTTCTTTCATACGTTAAAACCCATACATGGGCCTGTGGTAAATTTAAATGTGTCCTCTACAAAATACACCAGTCTACTGAAACAAGGCAGAATGAAGGAGATCACTCCTCGTCTATGAAACAAGTTTCACAGTTGTTACCATGTCACACCATTGGCAGACTGGCTGGTCTTGTCACATGCTTTAAAGGAAAGAATGGTAAATGATTAGCTGAATGAGCCCACGCTGTGCTTAGTGGTCCAACAACAATATGGACCAAACTAAAACATACCTTTTTGTGACAGTAGCAGTAGTAAATCTCATGACTTCAGAGCCTGTCTGTCTCATGATTTTGTGCTGCCTGACTTTCCTCTGCTGAAAGTCTCTCTCCTGCTTCTGCTTGGTCATCTTCACCTTTCTCCTTCCTGGCTGAAGGAGTTTTAGGATTATTCCTTTGAACTGACACTAAACAACTCTGCACTATAAAAAGGAAAAATATCCGCAAAATTCTATGGTATTGTTCAAAATATTTATCATCAACTGACAATGACACACTCCAGTGACAATATGCAGAATCCTGTATTTACCTGCCTGCCTGGACTGTAGTCGGGAAGCAAAGGGAAGACGCAGCAGTTTGGGTCTAGAGCCTAAAGTGCACATACAGTACATTGCACCGATAAGTTCACAGCGATATTGCCAACTTCTGACTCTCATAGAGAAGTTAGAAGAAGTTACAAGCTAGCTGTAGTCACTAACCACACCACTCTCTCTCTCTCTCTCGGCCACTATGCACACAACCTACGTACTGAGCTTTTCCTGAGAGGAGCTGCGATACTTGTGCAACAATGTTCTGTCTCAGACTTTTCATATTACTGCACATCTTGCAGAGAGATGATAAATCCCTGTGTAGTTAGTTCTTTTACTTGCTACCACCGTCTCCTAATGCTCAGTGCGCAAGTTTAGTTTCCACACACATCTGCACGTGTACGGCCCGTGCTGCATCATAACCAGACTGATAGAACAGTAGCTGTCAAGGACAGCTCAATACAGATGCAAAAACCTCCCAAAAAATATCCCATTCTGCTGTCCGCTTGACAAACCCCAGCCTTTTTCCAATGGGACACCTTCAAACCCATAAAAATGACAGGAACTAATTACAATGGCTGGTAGTCAAGCTAGCTTTCAGAGACACCAGCCTGCTGCCACCACTAGTAGGCAGTAAATCATATGGAGAGGAGCGATATTGCTTCCACTTCAGTATCATTCTATTTATAGCTTTAAATGGGCAAGCACTGCTTGATGTTGTGATCTCTTGTTGTTAGATAATGGTTTCACAATCTTTAAGCCAACTCTTAAGGAAGAGATAAACATTTTGGAAAATACACTATTTACTATATTTTGTCAGGAAGTCAGTGTCCTTCCAAGAAACAGTCCAGCACCTAAATCACATGTAAAACCACAACTTGACATTTTCACACTTCAGTTTGTGTATGGATTAAACATAAGTGAAAGAACATGTAAAGCTGTCATCTTTGGAGCTGCTGGTTAGCAAGTTGTGTTACTTTTGGACAGAGTCAGGCTAACAGTTTCCCCCATTTCCAGTCTTTATGCTAAGCTAAGCCAATTGGCTGCTGGCTGTAGTCTCATATCTAACATACAGACAACTACGTAAAACTTACATTTCATAAAAGTAATGTGTTGAAAAAAATCTAATGAAGCTTTTGTAAAGCTGAATGAATGATGCCTTGTCAAAGGATGTAAAGAATCTAAATACATAGTTAATAATTAAAATAATTTATTTAAAACATAATTTAGGGAACATGTGAGTCACTGTTTGATGTAAACAATGATTTTTTAAAAAGTACATAGTAGGTGGCATTTTTCAGACATTCATACTGACATTCATGAGTTAAAACCAACCATAATCTCATCATTTAAAGACTTCGGAGTCTGTTACAACTGGGACCTCTCAGGCTTGAGGGAACGGGGTCCTATGTCACCAACCGCTCCCTCCTCGATGGACGGTCCAAACATTTAAGTGTGTCCGATGTTCCTGGCCGCATCCAGGGATCAGTGGCGACAGTTTCTACGGAGCTTTGGTGGTTAAGATTGTGAAGTGAAAACTGAGGAGGGAAGGAGTCGTCATCAGACAGATCCACTGGTCCTGAAGAACAGGAGCAGGGAAACAAACAGAGTCAAACACTTAAAGTATCACACTGCATCATTAAGCCAAGTTTTCTATTACAGCATCACCCTGCATGAACTGCAGCAGAATCCACTGCGTTTGGTATGTGGACAAATATTTGTTGCATAATAATGGTAATGTTATTCTTTATCCAACTAGAATAAACAGTTTCCATGGCTATTTGAATAGTGGCTGAATATAATCACCTCTGGGCTTTTGAAACCCATTAAAGCTCTTATGTAGAATTTTAATTCAGACATCTATGAAAAATACTCTACTACTTTCATGAAAAATTGCTTTGCTGATATTTGTTTTCCTACAATGAAACTTAAATAAATTACACAAAACATAACCACCAGTAATCATTTTTTCCCAGTCACACCTGCAGTGTTGCCACGACGACTCAGAGCCATTAGAAGACTTGTTTTGTCCCGGCTCCTCCCATCACTCCTTTGCTCCACCTCCTGCTGCAGCCTGTTCCCCGTGTGAGTTGAGTAGTCGTCACGTTGGCCAACGGAAGCAGCTCTTTCCTGAACCAACCACAAGACAAAAGAATAAGACTTTATGATTTCAAAATATCATTAATGTTGTAGCTTACATAATTGTAGCTATTAAGCTCACAGGCTACACCATAACACATGTCAGAAAGGTGTGAGGTGATGTGTGTGGTGGTGTGTTAAGCAGAGAACCTGAAGATGCTGTGACTGTTTGGCCAGCCTCCTCCTCTCCCTGGCCGACAGGTGGGGGGTCTTCTCAAACTCTGGGGTGCGGGGCACTGGAAAGGCATCGCCTAGGGGGTCTCAACACACACACAATCAAAAAGAAAAATAAGCCCAAGGCATCTCTACACAAACATAGAAGATACAGTACATGTCTTCCCTCTTGGTTCCATTCCTTTATATTTACGTCATCCTGTTGATACTGGATACTTAAATAATTATCACAGCTGAATTATCTGTCCTTCATTGTTAAACAAATATGTTATAGATCTAAATTTGTTTAAGGTACATTTAAGTAACTGTTTCCTGTAAGGTTGTTTTAGATGAACAAACATGATTTGAGCTTTACAACTGACATTTAAGAGCCAGTGTTTGGGTAGGATGGTCTGACAGAAGATCTCATTATGAAAACAGAAACTGTCATTACTCAATGCAGTTCCTATAGCAGGTATCATCCATGATACTTTTTGATTTAAAATAATCTTTTTGTGCATGATTTCCACAAAGTAGACATTTTATACATCATGTGGTCCTAACTGAACCACTTACAAGAAGTAACCAGTGCATACACAGAACATTTAAAACAGATGTACATGTTAACTGAGAAAAGACTCAAATGCAAAGATCAGTCTTGGAATCTTAATCAGTATTGAATCATTCAAATAAAAATGGTGGGAAAAAGAGTTGCACATCTTGATTTAATGGTGGTCTTACCAATGAACGCACTCTCTGACTCCAGCAGAGAACCTCTTGCAGATCTTCCCATCACACTCTGCAAAATACACACAACTCTTTTCATGACTCATCTGTAATAGTTACAGTTAGTGGATACAGTTTATAAACCATGTAGACAATTTAAAAATGAATTATTAAAATCAAACCATTTCTTTTCAACTCACCAGATAATCATTTTGCTGTGGTGGGGACAGGTCAAAATAATCTGTGACACAAGAAGGACATTTTTTTTTTTTAATTTTTTAACCTTCTTTTGTTTTCATACTATACAAGGTATAGAAGCAAACATTCGTAGATCAGGTTTCACTGTCAAGATACAGGTCACCAGGTATAAACGGTATAATGATCTTCAACACCCACATTAGAAAATAAATGTCCAACTGTAAACCTAGAAAAACATATGTAAACAAAAATAAACTTTTATAAGTCTTTTCAGTGAAACAACTGCAACAGGATAAAGAGCTCTAACCATCCTGAACTGTGGACCTCTGGCTGCTGAGCTGGTGATATGGATCCCTGTAGTCGTGCCTCCTCTTGATGGTCACACCTACATCCTCCAGCTTTGGAACCTCACTGGAGCCCAGCCTTGACTTCCCTTCTGAGTCACAAATGCACATAGCAAACACTTATGGCTGATAACATTAACTTGTAGTGGAGTGCAACTAAGAATTCTAAAAGTGGTCAACTACCTGTGTATTTGAGCTGAAGGGAGTCGTGGATTCGCATTAAGTTTTTAGGCTCCATGTTTCTGGAGTTGGGCCTTCGGACTGGAGCTTGGAGCCGCAGCCTGGCCATGTCAAACACATCCACCTGGGGACGCTCCCGAAGCCTGGACAAATTAAGACAAGTAAAAACACAGTGACTCAGTTTTCTGTGTAAGCATTTGTCTGTCACAGCAGAGTAAAAACCATTTTAAATGTTAAACAATTAGTTTCAGCTTTTTCATCATTTATCCATCACTTTTATCAATTTCAACCATTAATCCATCACTTTAAACTATTTGAGTTGCTTATCCATTATCTTTAGCTATCCGTCTAAAATAACTGTTTTAACTTCTTTGCTCACTAGTTCACGTGTACTCTCCACACATGGTGTTCAAGTGTTCCAGCTGACTCAATATGAGGACTGAATTTTTAACAAATTGCAGTTTCTGTTGTTTTCCCAATTACTTTGGTGTACAAGTATTCCTGTTTGGGAAGTGAAATAAACTAGAGACCATTTTGCGATGGTATCACACCAGCCGCGACAGCTGTCGGCATGTTGTGGTCTTGCCCATTTGTGTACTGAGTAGTCAAAGGGTCAGACCACACCCATCTTCAAACTCAGCCTTCATTTTGATCACAACTAAACATCTGTTAAAAGTTTTGATCGTTGTGACAAAACCTGTCCACAGACAGACATATAAACACCTGCCACAGTACTGAAAAACCACATCTGTGGTAGTTCCCAGGACAACATTTTGCCATGATGACACAGACACACACAAAATTCACAAGGTGAAAACAATATCAGCCCCACTGTCACAGGTAGCAAATATCTAAGCATGTAATGTACAGGAGGTGGATCCACAACCATCTCCAACTTGTAGTCAGGTCCATGTATCAGCATGAAGGTAAGGGACCTATAAATATGTCAACAAAACACTGCACTCAATGTGATAAATATTATTTATCAGATAAATATAAATATTATTTATCACATTGATAAATCAGCCAGAGTGATGCATCTGCCAGGTCTGACCTGTCACTCAGAGGAGAGTCTAATTCCTCCCAGTCGCCCTGCTGCAGACGACCCTCCAATCGTTTTTGTTCACTGCGAAGCTGCCGACGCAAAGCTGACAGCTCACTGAACACATCACGCTGATCACCTGAACACATGCACACAAAAATACCAATTCTCAGTACAAACCTTCAACAACTACATAATATCACAGATGTGAACAATCAACGACCCCTGCGGAACGAAGACACTGTAGATTTGTGGTGTTTGCTCAAATGACTCATCTTAATTGACACATATTGATCCAAGTAAAGTGTGTATGTGTGTGCATGTATATAGTACCTGCGGCTCGGAGCTGGTTCCTACAAGCAGGGACAGGAGGGGACTGGAGACCAGACAAAGAGCGCTCCTGAAACACAGAGAGATGAGTGACAAAGGTATGAAAAGAAATACCCAGCAGGAGAGAGAACACATCATTAACCTTTATTTATCCTAGGTCGACGTTGCTGAGAAAACATCCTCTGTTATACAGAGAAAGAAAGTTTTTTGTTCTCGAAAACAACAAAAACGAGCCACATTTCTTAGACGTGTAGGAATACCTGTGGAGACGCTTGTGATGTGTGTGTGTGTGTGTGTGTGTGTGTGTGTGTATGTATATATATATATATATATATATATATATGAGACTCACAGACAGGGGGGCAGTAGAATGCTGGCTGTCAACAGTGGGGGGTCTGGGGGTGTACTGATGTAGCCCATGTTTCTTCTGCAGGGTGGGGATTGGAGGCGAAGGCTCCCTGTGGACCTAGAGAAAACAGTCACCCATTCACTACATTACAGTTAACTAGAATGTCCCTTGTTACTATTTGTATCCAATCGACTGAACAGTTTGAAGGTTTTGTCTTGATTACTTCCCTTCAGTTTGATCAATAAAGAATGTAAAGCTGAGGAAACTTAAACCAGAACAGTAAGACCTGAGGCAACAATTGATCAGATGGCTCATCATCCTTGATGTTTTTCTTCTGGAGAATAGGAAATGTTGGTCTCAGGGAGGAGATGAAGAAGATGTTTTATCCTCTCATATTGACCAAAATTACACAGCTTGTATTGGAAATCTACTGGTTAGATTACCATATGATAAGTTTATAACAATTACACTAGCGTGGTAAAAAAAAGTAATTAATTAAATAATCAATAATAATAATAATAATAATAATAATAATAATAATAATAATAATAATAATCAAATAATATTCAGACTAACTTTTAATGTTACTAAAATTGTAGTGTGATGGAGGCATCATTGAACTAACCTCCTCCACCCGAGCCTGCCTCTCCCTCTCATACTGCCTCCTCAGTGCTGCGTTCTCCATCTCTTCTGCCTCTTTCTTCTTCCTGTCCACTTCCTTCTTCCTCTGTTCAGCAAGCTGAACTAGCTCTTCATTCTTGGCCTTTTGCTGAGAGAAATACAAGGAAAAAAGAAGGCAGTGATGGATATAGACTATTTTGCTGTAGCCTTGTATAAAAAGCAGGTGCAAACCCTGCCCATGGCGCTGTTCTTTAGCCCCATACCTCCATTTCCTTTCGTTTCTTCCTCTCTTGTTCTTCCTCGTACTCCCTCTGGATGCGAGCCCTCTGCTCCGCCAGCCTCTTCTCCTCCTTCTCCTCCTCCATTCTGGTCCGCTCCCTCTCCTCTGCCTTTTTACGCATTTTCTCCTCAATCTGTTAACAAATACAAATTAACAAGACAACATAAACCCATTAAAACAACCCCATGCTACTTTTATTTGCAGGCTGGGGCAAGTTTCTATCAAGGCAGGAAACAAAACTCTTTCTGGTTTGTCCTGGTGAACTCAAATTTACTTGCACTATTTCCACAAGCGGCTAGCACAGTTTTCTACGGAGCACAATCCCTAAAACGTGGTCAGCTGCCAGCAGGAGTGATGCTGGACAAGACAGCCCACCATACAAACACAGCCCGCAGAAGTACCACCAGCTGTTTGAAGCCATACCTGCTGTTTGAGGTAAGCTTTGTACTTGTCCTGCTCCTGGAGCTGGTGCTGGGTGGGCTGGTTGGCAAACACATTGCCTCTGGCAAACTGGGGGGTTTGGACATGTGTGAACCCTTTACAAAGAGGAAAAGATGAAGAAATTCAACTGTGAGTTCAGACCAAAGAACCTCACTGACTTGTAGCCAATGATGTGACTGTTAGAAGATGTAGCACAGACCTTAACTACCGTGTCATAGTGCTAGTTTTATTTTCTCAGTTGAGAAACAAATATGTAGACCTGAATGAGCTACAGACATTCATAGAGGTAGCACTTAGTGTCAGTCTGTTTCCTTGTCCTTTGCAGTGCTTTGTGAGTGTGTGGAAAGCATGATCAAAATATCAATGTTAATGTCTTGGCAGTCACCATAGCAATAAAACATTTATCAGAGCCCCATCCATAAGACCTTTATAATCCTAGCTGCTAAAAACTAAAATGTGATGCCAAAACTATTCTAATGGCAGAACGCTGCTAAATGAATCAAGAATAAATCTGGTTACGGTACCAGAGATCCTGTCTCTAGAGTCATGGATACTGCACTCTGCTACAGTACCAGAGACCCTCTTGTTGGGGTCAGGGTGCTCTGCCTGCCGTGCTGTCATGACAGACGTGGCTCTCCTCTGCCACTGTTCCGGGTTGCTGTAGGCCTCCTCATTCAGCTTGTGCATCTGGTTGAGGTCGGCTGGGCAACAGGAAGAGCAAGTTATCCTTTGTACAGGCGTTGTTTTTTCTAAAAAAAAAAAAAAAAAAAAAAAAAAAAAAAAAAAAAAAAAAAAGAAACTACACATTGGCACCTACCAATGAGATTTCCAGTGCTGTCTCTGAGAGGGGCTCCTCCTCCACCTCGACCCCACGGCTGGTGGTTCTTCATGTCAGCCTCCATCTGGGCCTCATAACGCTCCCTCTCCTCCTCCTCCAGACGCCTCCTTTCCTGTTGCTCCTGGATCTGCAGAACAGTATTTTCACAGCTACATCAAAATCCTCAGATGATAAAAATCTTAAAGTTTCAGAGTGTTTTATCAGTAGCCAATTTTCTTCGCAGCAGTATCTGCATTTCTCATTGCTGTGTATAAATACAAATCATCTCCAGCTCACCCAGTCATGCATTAAGAAAGCCTTGGTGATCAAAAATAATTATATTGCGTTTAGTGAACTGTGTTACTGTAAAAAAAAAAAAAAAGTCTCCAAGATACTTCCTGTGTAAATCCAAATATATAAAAACCTAGCCAACAGTCATAACCTGTCAGAGATAAATTTCAGTAACATGGTATGATCATGATGCCAAAACAACTGTTAAAATTTGAGATTTAATGTAGCAAGTTCATTTTAACCTTTTGTTTTAATTATAACATGTTATAAAAAGGAGGCTGCAGATGCAGCTCATGAACCATCAGTTCCAAAACATATTTGTACATACAACATGGCAACCAAAGTAAACAGTGAATAGCTGGAAAAGATTTATGAGAGTCTTTCATGATTCCTTTGCAAAGCCAACAAGCGGAGGAAAAAGGTAGAGAGGATTTTTGTTGCTTTATTTAGAGGGAAAATAGGAGGGAGTGGGATGGGATTGAGGTGGTACTGCCACATGAAGCAACACCTGAATACAGGGGGATCTCACAAACACTTCTACTGCCAACTCTATTATTAAACACATTTCTAAGCAGGTAATTAACTTACACAATATCTTTTTGGTCTTAACTAGATCTATTTTACCTTGTTGTAAACCTTGCTGCTCCCTCTCCTGGAAGCGTCCTGCCAACATATCACAGACTAGGATGCAGTGAATTAAACTCTTCTGCCAGTTATCTGCTTCTAGTTTTGCTTTGACTCCCTGCTAGTGCTGTTTCCAACCTAGGACCTGTGCCAAGATGATACTGGTCATACACAACCTACTCTATACAATAAAGGTTACAATGTGATAACAATCAAAGCCCAAATGCCCAATCTTTCAGTCTATGTGATACAAAATTTTAAAAATCAACTTTCAAAGAACAACTAAAAATGAAGACCACAGTCAGTATTCTCACTGAAATGCTAAGAAAGAACAAAGAGGTTCTTGTCTGGTGTTTTAATGATGTTCCCTCTGATTAATTCAGTTTAATCCACATACAACAACATTTTGCTCTCCTTTAGTCTTAGTTTGACAAAAAGCACATTCATTGATCAACTTGTTGGATATGTTACCATAATACATTCATAAATTAGGACTATAGTTTCTTGTATTTTAAAAGAGAAATTGTACTTCTAATGGATGATGATGGTGGTAGGGGCAGTAACCCAATGTAGGAAAATAGTAATAATGTAGATTCAAAATTAATCAACTTACCTGTTCTTTGAGAGCATTTCTGTAGCTCAATATCCTCTCCCTGGTTGCCCTGGATCTCTCTGAGGGGAAAACCCTGACCTGCGAGTCTACAGTAGCAGCTTCATTGCTGGGCCTGTAAAGAAAGATACAGAATCAGAGCACTCACATCTGACCATGAAGTTTGCTTTACTGTTTTAATAAGAATATCCTGTTACTGTGTCTTATTATATCCCTCTCTCACTAAAACAGCATCTAGCAGGTCCATTATTTCTACTAGACATTACTCCAATATATGGGGCATTAAAATGCCACCCTAAGTGACACAAACATGTGCTAATGCCTTGTCCATCCTGTTTGGCAAATTACAAGAGGGTACACAATTGTCTTCTTTTATTTTGCTCACAAGCATATGCTGCAAAACTATTTCTTTCACTGACACGACTTGTGTTGAGTTGACAGGAGCACCAAATGATCAATGTGCTGGTAAAGCAGGTAAATTTTCTGACACCTGGATGTTAGCTGTTAATTATTTTCTCACCCTGCTTTCCAGGCCAACATACAAGTGAAGAGGAGAGATTTACTGTATCGGTGGCTCAGGGAAGCTGCTTCCACTGTGCTGGCTGTGAGGGCTATGGTTACCAAACTGGCTGGGCACACCTCCACCTGGTGGTACGTTCCAGTAGGACATGGGAAGGCTGGCACCAGGAACAGATAAATGACCATCTGTACAGAAAGATTACACATTAAAAGTATGATGATGCTGAATGTAAAAAAATGTTGTATAGCCTACAACCAATATATTCACTAAAACCATATTTATCCCATTTAACAGAGGAAACCAGTGCTTACAGTAGGCCATGTTTGGGTCAAGCAGGTTTCTAGTGCCACAGCAGTGATGAGGTTCTCCATACGGGCTCCTGTAAGCTTCACTGAGTGTTGAGGGAGGATGTGGATGGAACAAAGGAATCCTGGAGACAAAAAACAATTTGCAAATCCAGATCTTTCTGTAGATGTTATTTTTCTGGCTGTGGTTATGTATGACGATAAGATCATATTGAGCTGAACATTTCATAGTCATAACAGCTAAAGATATGCAAGGGTTAAAAAGTGAAGGTATACCTGGGAGTGTCCATGGCTCTGGAGAAGGAGGGGGCAGCAGGCTGACTGCTGGGAGACAAACCTCCTCCTCCCAGGCCCAGAGCACAGCTGTACTCCAGCAGGGGGGACTGGAAGGCTACATGAGGCTGCTCTGGAGGAGGCACCTCTCTTTCTCTAACTACAATCTTCTCATTATGAGGTGGACCTCTGGATGATAGTTCACTCTCTCCTGCTGCTGAAGGCTCCAAAACCTGAGGATCTTTTCTCCTGCTCAGTCCAAACTGTCTGATTCGGTCTGGCTGGTTTGTGGATTAAAGAAAATAAATAAATAAATAAATAAATAAATAAATAAATAAATAAGTAAGTAAGTAAGTAAGTAAGTAAGTAAGTAAGTAAGTATAGACAAACATCTTTTACTGATACTCCAGGATCAACTGAAATAGCATTAGCAGCACAATAACACTGTATACTAAAAATTAATTCCCATTACATTACAATTCAATTTTCTGAACAACCAATAGATTATTTAGATTTTAAAAAGTGCCTAGATAGTTTTCTTTGAATAAAAATATCACTCATGCTGGCAGACCATCCTTCACAGATTATGTTCCTCAAAGATGGATGAGGGTAAAATAATAAAAGGTCAGTGAATTTGAGAATTTGTATCCACTGACAGATCTTAAAAAGTAATTATTTTACCAAAAGTAAATGAGAGTTGGTTGTCAGATGCCAGCTGACCTGTTTCTCAGGATCATTCGCCCCCGTCGCAGCAACTTTCAGCTCCAAATCTTTCTCCCTGCAACAAGGACACACATATACTGTTGTTTTACATGAGTTACAGATGTTAAGCATTTAATGACATCTACAGGAGTGTTTAAGAAATGAGCAAGCAGAGGTTCAATGTTTTGCTCAATAACACTTCAAGAGGATACAAGATTCTTGACAGGTACATTAGATGTTGCCAAGATGGTTTTAACATTGTCTTTTCATGTACAAGGTAAGACCTGGACAAAGATCACTGACAAATTACCTTTTCTTGTTCCTGTGCTGTTCAGCTATCTGCTCCTGCAGCTCCTGTCTGTAGCGCTCCTTACTCCTCTGCAAAGCCTCATCTGTATCAACTGCTCCTGAAATGATGGGACAACATTTACAAAGAGGCTATCGTTTCTTTCAATAGTTTGGCAAAAGCTAGTTAGCTTTTTTTAATATTTTAAAATTATAATCCATCATTTCAGAAAACTGATTAAAAAAAAACTAGTCTTTGTCTTTACTAGACAATAACTTAATGAACTATTCTTTCAGAAGTAACAAGTTGATTTGTGCATTCATGAATGCTAATCAAATGCTGGACCTTTGATATCTGTACAGTTGCAAAATGTAAAACATCCTTTAACCTATTATCAGGCCAGTAGCAAACTCAGCATCATCATTTTTGGTCAGTGCTCTCAATCTCCTGCCTTCTCGGGCAAAACCTGCAGGATTCTCTCTCTTCTCCCTGTGAAAAGCCAAGTAAAAAAGATTGAAAGAAATGAATGAATAAAAACAAACAATGCCATTTTATGACATGCTTAACATACACACAAAGACACAATGGTTAATTTCCCCCACAAACCTGCCATCCGTCTTATTGGTTCTTCTCTTAGGATAACTGGCCTCTATCCCCATATGTCTGCACCTTCTGCCTTCCATCAGCTCCAGTTCTTCCTTGAAGTATTCCTCTTCCTCTGAGTCCTGGTCCACTGGCCTCCCCAGCCTGTCATGAAGCCTTGGAGTCAGTGATAACTGCTCCTCTTCCTCCTCAGGATAGAGGGTCTTAACCTCAGCGAGGCGCAGAGCCCTCTGCAGCCCCATATTGTCCTCTGTCAGCGTGGCTGCATCCCTCCATGACGAGGGTCGCTGTTTGGGAAGAACACCCGTCTGGTCTCCAAGCAGGTGTTGCTAGAGGAAACATGATTGTAACGGGCAATGCATGTTTAATAAAAGAAATAGGGTGTGAAGTTACTATAATCAGGTACACATAGACTGTTTCAAGCATGAATATCAAGTTGGGTGCAATCAAAACTGCAATTTATTGTACCTGACCTAGATCTGCCCACTATCCCCTGGCAACTGCAGAACAACCACCTGGGGTTCAAGTACCCCTAGTTGAGAGTCACTGCTCCAGACAATAGTTATTACTACCCTTTTTCACAATCTTCCTGAACTGTGTTTTGTCTACATCCTGGGAAACACAGAGGCCTTTCGGATCTTTCATTAAATCATAATCCATAAAGAATGAATGAGAACGTTAGTGCTAGGATTCTTTATTTCTTAGTCTGTTCTGACATATATTGTAGCAGCTATCCAGTAATAATGAGGAAGTTCTTAGTAAAACAGTGAAGATTCTTAGTTAAATTTGTGATATTCCAGCAACTGAGTCAGGTTTTTGGAAAAACAATTATACCGTCTGGCCAAAGACAATTTTTTTTTCAAATTACCGGAGATACTTAAGTCAATAAAGAGAGATATTTACCTTTACAGACCTCCTGTTATCAAAGTGAATTAATGGTCCGGGTTCTGCATGGTCAAAGTGTTTTTTCTGTAAAATAAAACGTTACCATCAAGGTACAGCAACAAGTTACAGCTGGAATCTAAACCTGAAGGAGCAAATAGCTGAGCCCCAACCCAAAGAATGGATCTTCAATTATACCTACCAGTAAAATATCTCTGTAAATGATACTCAACGTTACAGTGCAATTTGTGATATTTAACTTTAATACATTCAATATTCCAGGTTAAAGGAGCTGTTTGTAAGTTGTGCTATTTCTACATAGACAACGTTAGCATTAACAGCCTACCAGTCTTGCCAAGAGCTTCAGATATCTTTGCATTTACAATAGAAAAGGTTATAATATGCCCTCTGAGCAGCACTACACTACAGGGACAGGCCAACCAGGCCAGGGCTAACTTCAGAGGAAGAAAAGAAGTGATAGATATCGAAGCCAAACAAGAGTGCCAGTCCCCACTGCTGGGGACAGCGCTTGGTGAGTAAAGTAATTAAGTTTGATGCTGAACTTGCAACATTTCTTCTAAACTGGTATGTAAACTAGTAAGCTGTTAATGCTAACGTTTACTATGTAGCAATAGCAAATCTTACAAATAGCTCCTTTAATGATAGATATACTATATTTATATACTTTGTTTTCCTCCCATAACACTGATTAACAACATGTCCTTAACAAGGAGTGGGGTTTATGTTGGGTTTCCATATTAATTACATCCTGCAGTAGCTTTTTCATGATTGACACCTGATGAATTCAAATACCTGGTAAACACAACTTGGTGATGTGATACTTACAGACTGTACAAGCTGCTGAAGATACCTGAACACCATATGGATTAAGGGATACTGAGAGCTGCAAAGGATATACCAACTGTGTCCCAAGACACTGACAAAGGGCTGCTTCTTTTCATGACCTCATTTGGAGGGGTCTTTGAAATAGGACAAGTACTGTTCGCCCGACACAACATACTCTCAGCCTAGAAATGCTGATTTCACTGGATCCAGCCCTGGATCACAGCTTCTGTTTGTGTTTCAGTAATGAAATGCAAACACCACACAAAGCTCTTACTACAGTCAACATGTTTTCAGTGGACCTCTGCATTTAAAGCATATAATACAATATGACCAAAAATACAAGTACTTCCGCCCTAATATTTGGAATTTTTCTGTTACAAAACATCTGTATCAAAAATTTAGCCCAATGTAAAACTGGAATGAAAAACTTGCCAGATAAACAACAAACAACAAAAATTAACTGACCTCCAAGCTCGTCTGTTACAGCCAAATACATTGGTAAATAGGTAAGTCTGAGTCACCTGAGCCATGTAGCGCCTGTAGTCCATACGGAGCTCATGCTGCAGCCTCTGTTTCTTCCTCTCGTACTCCACACCGAGTGGTAGACCCACACTAGAACTCTCCTCTGACAAATCACAACCATTAATATTTAATAGATACACAAGGTGAAGAGTTTCATGCTAAAACTGCCATTTTAAACAAACATCTAACCTGACACACACTGTTCATATGACATCAAGAAACTTCATACGTTACTATTAGACTTAAGGTCTAAAACAATAAGGATTAAAAGGAGGGAAATGTGGTCATGTACTGTACCTTTCCCCTGTGCAATAGACTTGGGAGGGATGTTCTCTTTAACAGTAGACACACAGGCTCTTTGGGGTCTTGCCTATCAGTCAAAAGTAGAGGAAGATCATGCATTAAAATATATATATATATTTGGGATCACTACAAAAGGGTCATCCCAGTACTCTATTATAATTTTATATTTCCAAACAAATAAATATAAACAACACTCCATCACAACTGAGACGATGTACCCCCCCAAACACTACTAAAAATATGGAATACGAAAAAGAAAGAAGGGGAGGGGAAAAGAAAGAAATAAAGGAGAAGGGAAAAGGGAGGGAATGAAAGGAAGAAATAAAGAAGAGAGGAAAAACAAAATCTACAAAATTCTGACATGCTGTGCATCATACCTCTAGCCCTTCTTGCTTACCTTGTGTTAATTGTCTCATTTTGGCTTCTCTTTGATATAGTCTTCTTATTTCATTTATTCGAAATTCAAGTTATTGTTGCTGTTTGTTCACGTGTACACTTTAATGTACTGTTTAATGTTGTATGCCTTGAATGTATGAATGTTTTATGGTTTTTGTAGCGTTTTGGTGTTTGGCATGAATGAATGAATAAATAAATAAATAAAATAAATAAATAAATAAATATTATTGAGTACAACTAAAGGCTTTAAATAGAACGTAGTCATATACGTAAGAATTTATCAGAATAAATCAGAAGTGAACCAGTTCATAACCGATAACTTAGCAATCATCATGCAGACACACCTTTATTTCCATGTAAGGAGGGTCTTGATCTAGACTGGCTTTATCCTCAGCCACTCTTGCCTTCCGCTCTCTGATGAAGTTCTCCAGCTCATCATCCATCTCCATTTGGCAAAGTAGTACAACCCAGCTGAGAACACAAAACGCCATGCTTGCTTACATTCATCACTACTGCAAAGACAGCTTAATTTAAAATCAGTGTAAATGTTAAAAGACTCCAAGATGTAAATTTGATACTTTTATTACGGATTATTATTTAATATGCTTCAAAAAGCTTCATGAAGGGTGCTCGACTGTTTGCCATGGAGGGCTAAATATATACAGGCTTTATCTCAACCAAACACTAAGGGAGGTCATCTCACTAATTAGCTCCTCCTCTTTAATTAAGTAAGTCAGAGTACTAACCATCAACTCAATCGTCTACAGGCTGGAATGAAAACATATTATCCATTTTGTACTGGTGTGGTACACTTTGCAGTTCACTTGTATGGTGTATTATCTGTGGAGCTGATGCATCCAAGAAAGGTTTGAGCCTTTCAATAATGTCTTAGGTGCCATTGAATTTTATGTTTTTGAAGCACAGGGCAGAAATAGTGGCCACATGTACCAGAGACGCTAATATGACCCTATTCAGCTGATGCCAAAACAACATTACTGCATGGGGTCAAATACACGTCAGTCGGCTCTACATATAGATCCTTCCCTAGGAACCATATTGATTCACAGCTAAGTTGGTAATGATACTGTCTCTTTAATTTTCTGTTGTTAGGCAACCATGATGAACACGATAGCGTCACTTTCCTTGATAACGTTAACTTAACGGTCATCATAATACCAATGCCGTTGTGTAATTATGACAACTAATAGTAACTTTAACAAATTGTGCGGAATATACTTGTGTAGTTAGTTAAGAGTAACCATAGACTCAGTTAGCTAGCCTGTTAGCCTTGATAAATGAAAGGTAAACCCAAAGTATAGCAAATAACAAAAACTAGTAAAGCTTACCTTAGCTAATGGCCAGCACCTCCCCAACTAGCGTTAGCTACCTATAGTAACCATGAGTTTTACTGCAGTTAACATTAAACAAAACCTACCGTTCAGTGGGGTTTGATTATGACGTTGCCGAAGAAGGCAGCGTTAGCTAGCTTAAAAACGTTGGCGGTGCCTTTTGAGCCGAAGACCACAAAGAAGTTCATCACAATGCTGCAGTACTTCCGGGTTCAACCGTCAAAATAAAAGCCCGTGTTAGAAAAGGCGCTACTCGGTCCACCCTTGTTAACAGTTTTATAATTCAGCTGTTTATACTGTTTATGTAAGTCAGAGCATTGAGGTGTGGCTTTAGGTGTTAAATGGGTTTCATGCACTTTCAATTTTGAATTTCTGGAATCTGAAATTTAAAAAAAAAAAGAAAAAAAAGCTATTTCATAATTCAGGCAGGTTTCTGCTCTTTACACTATTTAAGAAGTTTTTATTTTCACAGATATTGTGACAGTTTGGATGGCTGTCATGAAATATGTCACCTCTTGTGTATAACTTTCATTATGACAATTTCATATATTATGATACTATTGTGTCGACTGATTCCCATCTATACTTCAGAGCCAGTACAAATCAACATTTTTTTGTGAAGCTGATCAAAGCTTTGATGTTATACCAATGGCCATGTTTACCTACCATGTTGCTAGTGTGCAAGACATTGCCATGGCAGCCTGTGTAGCCTGCTTCTTACCATTCTGTGTGCACATGCATCTTGTCACCTTCAAGTACCCATGGCTTCCAAGGTTAGAAGGAGAAATGTTGTGTAGAGCCAAGTGTTCTTCCCCTAAGTGACACAATGTACGCTCTTATTTTGAAAGCATAGTCCAGTACTTCCTGTCTTTTGCCACATACCTTCTCTAACTAGACGGATTACGGCTCAGCAGTAAACATCGCTTGTTACCGGAGGTAATTGTTGTTCAAGCCCACCTCCTCTTTAGACTCAACCCACCCTTCGGGGAACACATGTTGCATTCACGTCAAGTGAACTGTTAAAGCCAAAAACCTTTGCAGTCACACTATTATGTTGTTTGTGGGAAGAGAGAAATGAAGCCCCAACCGCATTCAAAACTGGGTCATGGATTAGTCCTATTAATCCATTTAGTCTCTAGTGGTATTAGCAAGCTTTTTTTTTTTTTTTTAGATAATTTAAACGTAAAACTAAATTTATTCCATTCTATACATGAATGTTAGAAAATAGGTTAATATATTTAAAAAAAAATCACTAGTATGATATTTATAATATTAATATATGGGCTAATATTTTAGTCTTTGACCATTATAAGAAAAAAAAAATGCCACATCAATTTTTTGTTTGCAATTTATTGCTTATATAAACTCTCTCTAAACAATTTTTGGTAAAAATAAAATCTATCAATAATAATCATAAATAAAATCATCACAATGACTTTTACATGACATTATATTGCACAATTATAAGCCTTAACAAGAATCACAAAACACAAGTGTTGTTGCTCAGGTTGTGTGTAGGAGGAATGTTCAGAGGTCCGTGGGTGATGACACACACTGGTTGACTGTAGAGGGCAACAGAGAATCTGAACTTCAACTTTCTTTGTTTGCTGTTTTTAATCAAGGTCTGTAGATTATCAGCTCTAGACAATGATGACCAAACAATCAAGTTGTTTACTCTCACAAACTGTTACTCTACCTTGCAATTTATAGGCCGTCATGATTTACACAGGAACAAAAGATTACATTTGTTGTGGTATAGATCTGATGTTTCAGTGCTAATGAAATAAGAAAAGACAACTGCAGACGTGGGTCACATAATGTCCAAAATATTTGTTCTTGTGTTCATGTGATCATTCTGGTACAAATGTGATCGGTCTTGTTAGACTTGGTGTCTAAATTGGAAGAAGTCAGACTCCATGTGGTTTCTCCCCGTTCAGACAAATTTAGATCTGTACCACAACAAAGTCAAATGTCCGCCCTCTTCAGTGTGGTGTCAGCCCAGCTTTTCATCATTTCACAGCAAAGTTCTACCAATAGAATCAGCATGTGTCTCAGCTCTGACTAACACAGCTGCTTTCTGTCTGAGGTTTAACCAAAAGGCCATCTCCCTGTCTAGCTTGGCAGTGTACGATTGGTCAGCTACAGAGAGGCCTAACAGATGAACCAGCGGAGCCTCAGTTTCATCCAGACTGTGTGTGTTGAGTGTGTTCAGATGTTTTCCACCTCTGCGCTGAGTTCAGGACACACTTCCTTGAGTAACATTTCCATCAACACCTAACAGACACAGGAAAAAAAAATAATTTAAAATTTCAGCTGCAATTACATATTATGAAATCTGTTTTTATGACAATGGCAATAAAACATATTAAATGTTGTTCTTACATAGAGAAGGTGTTTGTTGGCACTAGCCTCCTGCAGGGCATTGAAGATCTTGATGATTCCATAGCGGGCGTTCTGCTGGCCAACTAAATTTGCTAGTGCATCTGAGGGAAGAGATCAAATAAAGTAAAGAGGTCAGAACACCTGTATTTCACATGTTTTCTAAGTGGTAAATTGATTGCTGATGTTTTTGATCATCATACAACACACCCCTGAATAAAACAGCAGTCTGCAGTTTAAAGTCATGTTTACACATATTCATACCTGGGATGTTGTCAAGTAGTTTCTGTTGAGCCCGTTCCTTAGTTTCACTGCGTTCAGAGTCAGTTCGGACCTTGACATGTGGTGCCAACTTCCCATTGGGCCAGAAGGTATCCCTGAACACACTGATGTAACACACCAACATCTGCTCACAAAATATCCAGTTCACTGTGTCCCGGATCTGTCTAAAATGAAGCATAGAAGGTGTTAGCCTCACAGCTGATCTCAGAAGAACATTCGGTGAAGTGCAAGTGTTCACACAGTTGTCATCTCTAGCACAATAGAAAGGTTAACAAAACACACCAACATACTGGCTTGAGGTCCAGTCTAAAATCTGTCAATAAATACCAGAAAGTTTGTTGCCTTTTAAAAAGCACCTGTCTGTATTATAACAACAACAAATTTGAGGTAAACTGTTATAGTCACCAAATAAGCTGGCAGAGGAACAGTGATGATTTCCTAATGTAGGTTGCATTCAAATGGATTCAAACTTGGGGGCACCCCAGTTGCTCACCTGGTACAGCGTATACCATTTAGGCTCAGTCCTTACCACAGCAGCCTGGGTTCGAATCTGATTCAGGCCCTTTGCTGCATGTCATCTCCTCTCTCCCCTAACTTTCCTGTCTCTCTCTCACTGTCCCTACTGTAATAAAGCCAAAAATGGCCAAAAAATGTCTTTGAAAAAATTGGTTCAAATTCAATTAAAAAAAAAAAAAAAGTAATTATATGGATAGATATTATCAAATCAAAACATAACTTGTTACTACTTACTTGTTGATAGTTCGTCCAAATGTCACCTGGACTAGTGCAATTAGCGTCTTCCTCACCCACTTAAACACTGAGCAGGAAGACAGACAGACAGACAGACAGACAGACAGACAGACAGACCCCCTCCATTAAAATTCATGATATTGATCCAAAAAGACAGAAAGTAGCTAACTGTACCTAAAACAAAAACAGTGAAGGTGTAACCTCTTTGTTAACCAGAGATATATTTCTAGTTTCTTCATATAGGCCTCTGCCTCTTTCATGTTACACTTCATTATTTGTATGTTGTGTATAAAAATATAAATGTAACTGTGAAAAGATGAGAGCAGCGTACTACTCACTTCCTCTGAGTTCGAAGATCTCTCCGATGAGCATGAAGCAGGGTTCAGCCAGTGCGTCTTTCCTCCCATCTGTCTCATCGCCGTAGTCTGACAGATCGCTATCATCGTCAGCCTCCTCCTACAGACAACAATTACACACAGCACATGAAATCCAATAGCGGACGCGAGACCATGAGAGTGCTAAGAGTTACCACACTGTAATGTTGCTTCAGCAGTGATGCCATGAGTGTGTACCTCAGTATGGGAGAAGAAGTCTCCAGGTAGCCTCTCCAGGAAGGAGGCCAGAGAGAAAGACGATTTCTTCTGGATTGACATCACCTATAAACATTGAACAAGATATCATCACTATATGTATGGAATCATACCAACGCTCAGATAGGCCTGAGCTGAATGAACAAACAAAGCTTATTGATGCGGTCTGCACTATAAAATGTATGCACTGTAATAAATATAAGGTAAATGTAAAAATTTTATTAGAATATGACAACAAGCTTTGAGGAGGAAGAACTTTTTCTAAATAATACATATTTGTGTGTTTGACATTGTGACAGCAATATATTAGATGTCTTGTGTTCTTTAAAATGCAAGAATGAGATATGAGTTACCTTGAGATGCTCTGGAGACGGGCTGAGGAACGCATAGAGAGCCTCTGACTGGCACAATCGCTCATCCGTCAGCAGACGCTACGAAGACACACACAGAGAGCTGAAGTCATCATCACCAGTGTTTAGCTGCTATTATGAACCAGAGGGAGGCAGTATTAGCATAGTGCTGGGCGGTGTTCTTCAGTCTTGGACCCTAACAGTCCAGTTGCCATGGGGAATGTGGAGAGATTGTGGAGTAGTTCAAATAATTAAAAAATAAATGAAATTAGAATTTGATATTAAAAATCAAACTGAAGCAGCTTTAACACCTGGGCATGTTGAATACTATGTTGAGAGTATATGAAAACTAGCTAGCAACAAAACAGAGATATCTATATGCAGTTGGCTAAAAGTAACATAAATTACCTGGAGAAAGGCATTGAGCTGAGTTTTGCTCTTTTCTAGGAACTTCTGGTCAATGGATTTGAAGGGAAGTTTGCTTAGTGATGGTAACTGGAGTTTTTTCAATGAGGGAAAACACTGAGAAATAGAGAGAGATGGACAGACAGTTTAAAATGTCATTTTACAAAAATGAAAGGCATACCACATTACTGCTAACTGTTTACAGGTTTTGAAACGTCATTATTTTGCATGAGGAAATATACAGAACATCAACAGTATAATTACTAACTGAAACACTATGTAAACCAATTTGTGGTGATACAGTGAAATCATTTAATCACAGAGGGATGTAGACGCCAATGTCTGCTTTGTGTAGCGTGTAATCTGCAATAAATCCATCATAAAATCAATAAACACTGCGAGCAGTCTCTCTACTGTAGTGCTGTATAGGGAGTTTCTTCCCCAATGCTGCAGTGACATACAGTTTGTCCTAATGTGGAAGAGCGGTGAGTCATTAAAACAGCAATTTCTCAGCTCGTGGTAATGCAGTATAAGCATAAAGTACAATAAAAACAGATCACTGATGTTTGGAAAGGAAACATATCCATACGTATGCATGTTCAGTGTGGTGTTACCTCCGTGAGTTTGCGGTGCAGCATCTGGAATTCAGTAAGTTTCCTCTGGACATTCCAGCGACTGTTGGCTGTCTCTTCTCCTTCTACCAGGCTAACACACACACTGTAACAGGCTACTGTCTCACCACCTTCCTCTGTTGCCTGAAGTACACACACACACACGCACAGTTAAACACATAAGTGTCTAAGTGACTACACGATTAACAGTTTTATAAGGTGTAAGAACCTCAAATTTTGTAGTTTAAATTACATTTATTTGTTGTTCTGTTCTTTTTTCCACAACACACTGACTTGAGTAATGTCTTGACACTTTCACAAGATAGTCTATAGTCTATACAGCTGTGAGTTTGCACATGTTGGTATACTTAATTCAGCACTCATACACTTATGCTGGGGCCATGAAATCATCTTCAGTTAGCAAGTCACATGAGAGTGGTTAAAATTAATTATCTCAGCAGCAACTAACCAGTGTGTGGGACACTCATTTTACTATATCAGATGCATGACTCTGTCTGATTTGCTTGCACAAGCTGATTTTATCCATGTACAAGATGTATAGTTGTTCCGTGTGGACTGCAGGCACACCATGCTTTACTGTTAACAAGGTCAAATGCATCACTGTACATTTCTGCATCTGAAGTGTTTTAATGTATTCTGTGCTCTGATAGCAGCCTGATCCTCCTAAAAGCAGGTTCGATGCCAAGTGGAAGAAAAAGTGTCATCAGAGCCTTCCTGTGCCTCCCTTAGTTGTGGCTGGCTAGTTTCTTCAGCATTAGTATAAGAAGCCAGCTAGTGTTTTCATATGATGAATGAAGTTATAGTTACCTCAGCAGTAGTAATAGCAGCTCTCCAGTGCCCCAGATTTTCACACCACCAGTCTGTCCTGGTGATATGCTGCTGCAGTTCACTGTGTTCTTTCTCCATGGCTCCGATTTCCTCCTTTAGTTTGCTCACTATCTATAAACCCACACAAGAGACACATTTAAACAGAATGCAAATCATAGTTAAATGAAGAAATGACATTAAGATGAATGTAAGGTGGTATACAAATGTGCAAGAGCAGGTATGCGGTCATGCTGCAATTTGAATATTTCTACTCATTATTACTAATTTTGATATTGTGTTTGTGTGTTTGGTGCAACCTGCTGTGAATTCTACCTTTTTGTCTGGTTTTGGTGCATTCTGGATTGAGCCCAGGGCCTGTCGCTTGTACTCCAGTTTGTCGTAGAGTTGTCGGAGTTTAGTAGCAGCATAGCTGGCCTGCTCATTGATTCCTTTACTGCCTTCATCACACACTTCCTCTCCTCCGTCTAGACCCTGGCACTACACACAGAGAGATACAAATACAAGATACAAAAAGACAATAAAGACTGATGTGCCTGCAGACATATACAAAACTACACAAAAAAGTGAAGCAATATGATGATGCACATGTGCTCTTTGTGTATGTGTTTCTGACCCCTTCATCCTTTTCTTCTGTGCTACACTGTGATTGGCTGTGCGTCTCGTCTCGTCTGATCAGCCTATCGTAGAGGTCAGAAACCAGGAAGGAGGGGTAATAACGTTCTCTCATCGTCTCAGCAACCTAGAGGATGAATGAGAGTAAGAGAAGTGCTTTATTGTCATTGCAGGACATCTTGAAAACTGTGAAACATAAGTATACAGTTGTTACTTGCACCTTTAATGAGCAAAGCTCCACATCCCTTTTCTGGGTTTAGAATCTGTTTTCCCATGAGTTATTTTGATATTTATGAGGAAGACATCAGCTGCCATCCACTATAGCTAGAGATAGTTACAGTTAGGTAGTAACAAACGCAGCAGTTACCTGTTCCTGTAGCCTAACAAAGACTTGTGTTCCTCTGTTCCCCACCAGACTCTGTTGGATCTCCTTGAGAAGAAACTTTTCCACTGGAATGTCTCTGCTCTCCACAAAGAACTTCTGGTAGATTTCCCCGACGATTTGGGGCACCTCATTCTGTCAAACGCACACATTAACAAACAAATTAGCACTTACTTATTAGTTTCTTCCACTGCATTAATGTGCTGCCCTATACCACTGAGTTCACAGTACAGAAATATCCACCTTGCATTTCACTGGCAATACTGCAAGTGTTCAAGGAAAACCAGGACCAATGTTTTACATTATTGTGTGAAAACAGTGAGCCTCATTACTATATTACTTTTATTCTAATACCATATATTAGTAGCAGTGTTGGGCTAAACCTTCAGGAATGTGTGTATAGGTTACCTTGTTGGCAGTTTTCAGTGTTTCCACCAGTTCCCAGAAGCTAATCAGAGCTCTTTTATCAACTTTCTCCATGTAAACTCTGAAATGCTCCCGGTAACCTGGATTACACAAGATGTCATCGAACTGGAGAATCTGGATTTGGGGGAGAGAGAAAAAAACAAAACGTAAAGTTAATGGCACGTACTTTAATCCAAAGTACAAACCCTCAACCAAATAAGAATATGTCATTCACTATTAAAAAGGAATCTGAAAAATGGTGCATGGTTTGCGAAGTTCTTTAAAAATTTCAATATTTAAATAGTTTTTTCCAACCAAATACCACACACGTAACACACAATAAGTCTAACCTTCTGACTTTGAGGCTCATCACCGTCATCACCCCCTCCTTCTTCATTGTTTTCATAGTTTGGTCCACCGAGCAGGCGGATCCGTTTCTCACACTGTTTCTTAGCAACTGTCAGCTGATTAATATATCGTTTCATATCTCTGGCCCTCAGCAGGTCTGCCTTCATGGCTGCTGACTCTTTACCTTTTCGCTCTAAGAGAGAAGGAAGCAGTGGTTAACATAAAGTTTGAGCCAGCTTTGGTCACACAACAATACACAATAACAATGAACTGGTTTGGAGCCACTGAACCACCGAGATAAAGCTACAGGACCCTGCTAACCTTGTGTTATACTAGCTAGTGAAAGCCAATCTCACTATATGTTGTAGATTTTTACATCTGGGAAAATTCTTGTAACTCCCAAAAAATTACTGGTTGGCATTTTAACGTAAAAATTAGTATATTATCTGGATATTACACACCGATTCCATTTCTAACCTGTTTTTAACTACGTTAGCAGCATGGCCTTAAGCTTGTTTCTCTGGCTGGTCCACCACTTTGCTCCAAACTTCAATATCTTAACAACTTTTCCTGAACTCCATCAAGAGGTCAAAATTTCCTTTATGACCAAACCATACCTGCAAAACTAGCATTTCCATCAGCCTAAGCTATACTTTGTGTTTAATGCTAATTAGCAATTGTTAGCATGCTAACACATTAATGTAAGACTGTGAATATGTTTAATATTACCTGCTAAACATCAGCAAGACAACATTGTCATTATGAGC
>NW_019525244.1:759768-777268 GCF_002814215.2 Seriola lalandi dorsalis | reverse complement strand
AAACCTAACATTGCTATTGTTATTCATACTTCAGCTGTGTCGCATCACGCTGTCTTTGCTTCTGAAACTCAACTGAACAAGACACAGTGCCGCTACATTGTTCCTAACTTATTGAAGGCAAGAGAGGCCAGACATCTCTGTAGTGAGATCAAATCATAAGCCTCGCCTGACTTGCCAAGATAATGAAACCAGATGATGTGTGAATCATCACTCTGTCTGTTTTCTCTGTGTGTGTGTGTGTGTGTGTGTGTGTGTGTGTGTGTGTGTGTGTGTGTGTGTGTGTGTGTGTGTGTAAGTGTACCTGGCAGATGCTACCTACAGGCAAAGGAAGTGAGTTTGGAGGACTGTAATGTTATTTACGCTGTATTAAACTACTATAATTTCACCCCATCTTCGTAGATAGAATTACGCTGCTACTTATGGACACTTAGCTTCCTTTGTGCAAAGGAAGCTGTACCCAGAGGTGATAGTTAAATCTTGCGAGCACCAACATTACAACACTAGGAGCACATTATTTTACTGGCTTTCTTGATTTCTGGTTGATGAATACCTTGGGGCAACAAAGCTAATGTATTAACTATTTACAACTATATATGTCTGTACCTTGCAGATGCAGCCTTGAGGTCAGTGAAGTGTGTGTGTAGGATTCGGATGCTGTCGTAACACACCACGTTGACAAGGTCTATGTCAGCAAGCCTTGATCTCAACTGCCCGATCATTTGCCACCAGTCCTCCGACAGCATGGAGTACAACTGGCCCTCATCACGACTCAGAGGGATGTACCAGGACAGGATGTAGTCTCGGTAGGCAAAGTCAAAAACTGGGGAAAGACACAGACAGAGAGAATTGGAATATACTTTTTGTCAAAAGATGCAGTCCACGGCATGTCTACACAGAAAAAGTTTCAGTCTCATTCTCCAGTCGACCATCACACACACGTGGGTCTGACAGCACAGATGTGCTTCTATTTTAATCAATCCATCTGTCCACAGAGGCAGTCTAACAACTCACATTTAACTTGTGCTACATGCTCATAAATACAGCCCACAGCATTTTTACGCTCCAAATTAGTTTTCCTGGTTTTATTTGGCTAACTACAGCGACTGTGTGTTGGGTTCTGAGCACTTCTAAAACGTTAATAACCTAAAACTCAATATTGTGCCTGAATCCCTCCTGTGTAGAGACACAGAGCACCAAGGCTGTTGCTGTTGCTCTGTTTCTAGGCTACTCACACTATGCCTTCTGTTTAGACACGGTGTAAAGAGACACAGCAGCTGGAGAGAAAGAAACAATTAGATTTCATAAAGCTTATAAAGAATTGTTTTTTACATTACAGTTTGAATCCTTTGAAGACAGAGAAAATATATGTTTAACATTTTTAAAGATGCAGTCAATATTACTTTACTGTCTTTTTGGATTAAAGAAAAACAGAATATCCCACATACTGGCTCAGGAACACGATTTACTGCTCATCCTAACGTTTCGGTCTCTCTTGAACTTAGTCAGAAGGAATTAGGAGAAGTATTTGCTTTAAATATTTACTTCTGACGAAAGTCTAGAGACACAAAAATGTTAGGATCATCAATACATTGTGCTGCTGAGCAAGAGCAGTGTGCGGGATAATTCTTCTTTCCAAGACTCAAATGACACTTTCTAACGCATCTACATCTAAGACATTTTCTAAGACAGCAAAATTACCATCGACCATAAGTCTGTGCAAATGGATTTTGAATTTTCTGCTATCTTAAAAAGAGAAGCTGTCCAAGATCTCTGTTTTGTTGTGAATGTTTAAATCTCCCAGGACCCCTGAACTACCCACACCCGTTTCATTTCCCTATAACCCAGGTGTACACTGGTGCAATGTTAAGAAAGTGGAGGAAGCTTCATTCATCCATCCATCTATTTTCTACACACACTTATTCTGTGCAGTGCTGCAACCCACCCTGGGGGGCTGGAGCTTAACCCTCCCTGGACAGGTTGTCAGCCCATCACAGGACTGACACATACAGACACTCAGCCAAATACAAAGACAAACAACCACTGTCACATTCAGACCTACAGGCAATTTAGAGTCACCAATTGACCTGAGCTGAATTTCATCAGGCTGTGGGAGGAAATGACAGCCCCTGGACAAAACCCACAGAGATTCATGCACAACTCATGCAGAACACATGCAAACTCCACACAGAAAGGCCGCAGCTGGATGGTGGATTCATACCTAAGACTCTCTTGCTGTGAGGCGACACTGCTAAGTTTCTGTTTACACAGAATTGAAAACGAACTGTACATTAGTGGTTTCAGACCTGAGGGTAGGGATCATTTCAAGAGGACACAAGATGTTTACCAGAGTAAGAAATTTAAAAAAACTTACTATTCTGCAACATAAAAATTGTGGGGGGTTGTGGACAAAGACAAAAGTTTGCAAATGGAGGTCCACACAGCTGAGCCAGACCTCAATGATGGCACCTTCAGCATTTACACTAAAGTAAGATTACTAGCCCACCAGAAGTATTCTAAACAGCACTATTTATGCATTAAAAAGGAAATTCAACAGTGAAATTTCAATTCACATTAACACTATAATAACTACATAATAATTCAGATTTGCTTTGAAGATAAGAAAGTAGTACTTCCCATATCTGAATCATCACTAAAGTGAAAAGATGCAAATCTAAACTTTTCTTTTCTGATCTGATAAATAAAGAAAACGTTTTTCAGCCTTTCAACTGTTTGCAGTTCAAGGAATCTTCACAAAGCTAGCAGAGGAGCCAACAGTGGTATTGCATGTGACATATTTGTAGATCACTATCCAAATATTTTTTAGAAGATCATTGGAAACTGTTGTGTTTTTTTGGAAAACAATTCTAAGAATCTTAACTTAGAGGTCATTGGCACGGAAATAAAAAAAATAGAAAAGTGATAAATACTTTTTAACAAGTTATTTTATGCATTTTCTCGTGCTAGTATTGGCAACAATAAAGATAAGAAAACAATGATAAGGTCCATGAGAAGCTAATTCTGTGAACTTAAATGCTTGCATTTAAATCCTAGAAACAAGCACTAACACAAAGCTGATACAGAAACACTAATCATCAAATAACTGACACAGTAGGGCTCGACTGTGATCCTAATAATGTCATCATTAACTCACACTCCGACTAAAGGACCTTTTCAAAACACACACAGGAGCATGTGTAAATACACACCCTTGGTGTAAATCCTGAAGCCATCTGTTACTTGGCAGCCAGACATATTGTTCCACTGACTGTGTATGTGTGTTATGACCAGGACACTGTTGTAATCCACTATGGGTGGGAGGGATCGGTGACAGTTCATGGTGACTAACAGAGACAGAGCTCCATCAGTCAGCAGTTTTCTCAAAAACAGAAGTTGAAGTTTTCCAATAGTGCCGGTTTTTGAGGGAGGTGAAAACTCCATTTTGAAAAAGTGAAAAAAAAATGTATTGTCTAAACTGGGTACTCCAGTAATAACTGTAATAGATAGTAATTGAGATTTTGGACACTTTACTGTCATCACCTTTGCATCACCACTGTCAAACATAGAGTTGCATAACTTGTTTAACTAATTTACATATTTATAAGGCAAGATAAATAAAAGGCAAGAATTGCATTGTGGGACTTTTAGAAAAAAACAGGGGTGTGACATAAAACATGGTACATGATAATATTGGTACAATTTTTAAAGTGATAAAGATTTAATGTAACATAACGTTAATAATATTCTGACCTGATGTTGAACACTATGACTGCAAACTGTACTGAAAGCAAAAGTCGTGCTGCTGCCGGCAGGGCACTGACAATATCTTGCAATATTATGATAATATATCATTATATTATATATATTCTTGGAAGACAAAGCCATTGAGGGAATTTTTAAGGACATTTTCATAATAGAGACATTTTACATTTGCACTTAAGACACTCATTAAATGGCAGAAACAAACAAAAGTGATAACAGATAGCATAAAAAAGGGCCAATTCATCATCATATACACTCAGAGTGAAAGTGCATGTTTTTGTCTTATACATTTGAATATGTCCTTCTTGCATTATAGTGTGAGCAGTAAACGTAAAGCTTTTAAAAAACTGTCACATTTGAATCTCAAGTGATCTCAGGCATCCGACTGTAATGTGATGCAATTTAAGGATCCTGACTTGCTGATGCACTTTGTTTTTCGCGCTTGCTCCGTAAAGGACAAGAGCTGTTCAAAAGGCTGCTGTCTGAAGTGGCCTCTACACCATCAGTGGAAAGTGTATATGTTTTTCTATCATTTTAATGTTTCAATGTTTGCTTCAATGTCCGCAGCTAATGTTTATACAATGGCCAAAATTTATGATTCCACATGTATTTGCATAATGTGAACATAAGGTGGTCATAAAACACCAAGGTGATCCATTACCTTCCTTAAGAGCTTTGTCCACATTGTGTGACACCACCACCCTCCTGCTCTGGCTTGACTCCTGAACTGGCACCATAAAGCGAGCCTGAAAACACAACAAGAGCATCAGATCACTTTGCTTCACTTCAAGCATAAATGTAGACGACCACATTAAAAAAAGAAAAAGACAGAAATATTGGGCAACAACAGGAAAGGAAGGAAGGGAGGGAAGATTGAAAGCTGTGTCTAATAAGCCTAAAATCCTGACAAACAAGGCAGCTCAAATTTGTCATGGCTCATACATGTTGTCCAGACGACTGCTTGTGACCATATCCCTCCACTGTCAACATCAATAAGTCATCAGGTACACAGCAGCAGCCGCTGGGCTGCAGCTGCCTGTTAAGGTGAGCCACAAGCCAACTGCAAGGACACAATCACTTTCCTTGAAGAATAAATCTCCATAAATGTGTGTGTACATGTTTGTGTGTGTGTTAAAGTGTGTCTAAATCGAGCAGCATGACGCTGCCTCATCTATTATAAAACAACACAGTGAGGATCTGGGGGCAGGCAGAGAAGATGAGAGAGGAGAGAAGGATTGGAAGAGGAGGGAAACAATTGAGGGTGAAAAGGATGAAGAGGCTGCAAGGAGCAGAGGATGATAGTTAGGGATGCAAACATGTAAAATATCAAATTAGAATGTGTGTGTTCAACACGGTCAAAATTAAAGTTACATGTATGCCAGGCTGTTGAAGTTAAGGTTACACATGCCAGAGGAGCCATTAGATAACAGCAGAATTTACCTTTTTCTCTGCCTATCAGTGACTTCCAGCAGTAATGGAGAATGCTTCCTGATGACATGATTAATAGCGTAATGCTGCTGTGATATCATGGGGAGCTGGTAGAGAGTGTGTGCGTCACCAAAGGTGTATTGTGCGTGAGCAAACTAAGAGATACCAGTGTCTTACCATGAGCTTGTTGAAGAACTCCTGCCATGCAGCTGACTGCCTTGTGTTTCTGTCAAAGCAGCTGACTTTTAGAGGACTCTTCCTGACTAGCAGAACAAAGCTCCCAGCCAGGAAACACAGTAGGGCGAATGACACATATATGAAAAGCTTCAAGAAGAAAGAGGTGAGGGTCAGGCCTCCCCAGGCCAGCTGAAACACTACTGCTGCCACCACGCCCAGGCAGAAAGCCGGGACGAACCGGAAAGAGGAGTCGACAGAAGAGGTGGAGGTGGCAGACATGAGCCCCTCTTCTCCTCCGGTGCTGCTACTCCCTCCAGCCAGTGGTGTAGTGGTAGTTGAGGGGGTGGGCATACTGCGACCCCACCATCCATATATGTGTCACTGCTGGTTAGGCTGAAAAGTTGCTCCGCCAGTCTATATGGCAAGTCACAGCTGTAGGTATACTGTGTACACTCGTGTATACCCTCGACTACAACACTGTCTCCAGGAAGAGGCATCCCCGCTTTGACATCTCCTCACCGACCGACACCGTTATGTTTTCCACGCTCCTAGCATCGGCCCGCCCGGCGGATACAGGCACGGAGCCCCGCCGGCTTAGTCATCCACAACACTGTACTCCAGACAACACAACAGGACACTATGCTTGTCTTTGACTAAGCGACTGGGGTTGACCAGAGAGCAGGCAGAGAGAGACCCGGGGTGATGGGATGGATGGAGCAACAACCACCGTCACCTTGGAGACAAATAGGTGGAAGAGTAGCTTAGTGACTGTTGCTAACCAACTGGGCTAGCAGGAAGCTAAACTCGGAAGCCAAGTTACTGTCAAGCTACCTGCTTTACAACGCAAAAAAGAACACAAAATTATGCTAAGAGTCAGCAAATAATGTCGAACTTCAGAATGCTCTGACTCAGAGTTAAACTAACAGCAATAACGACAGCTAGCTAGCAACTAGCTTTCTTGCTAAGTAACCAATTCAACATGAGCTAATGTTAGCTTACATACCTATCGTTAAAAATAGGTGTACGATGACAACACTACATTGTCGCTCTCCCTCTGTATAAAAGAATGTATCGGAATCTTTGAGATGGTGATTTAAAAGTGTCACAAACACAGTGGCAAAAATATGTCCGGTCCAAAATCCCCGTCAGTTAAAAACAAGCAACTGTTATTTTCCTCGAGCTCCAGCTGACTGCCAATCTATCTGAACGTCCAAGAGTCTCAGCCAATCAGTGCTGGTGTTAACCACGGACGGTGCGCCTGTTTAAGTGAACGAGACAGCATGAGTGGACGGGGGCGTTTTGGTTGAACGTTGCTGTGGATGAATTGGGAAAAACACCACACAACAGGACAGCTACGGATCTTAATCAAGCGTACAAGCAGATAAAGGACAGTGCCCCGTTTCCCTGAGGAGCGATTTTTCTTTCAGGCAATTACTGTCTGACATTATAAATTAATACGCTTTCTGTTTAGAGATAAAAGGACGTCAATGAGTTTAAATACAAAATTATGTTTTTACAGTAATGACAAAGCATAGCTTGTTTCACACACACATGACTCTGGAGATCCACTGGATATTATTTATTTTTTTCTCCTGATGTCTGTTTTTGTAGATAATGATAATAAATAAATAAATTATCAATGTAGAGAGCCTTTGTTCCATATTTTGTCAAAGGGTATTTGCAATATTAAATTATAGACCATTCCTCATCCCTAAATGTCTTATATTCATAAATGAAACTATGTAACTCCTAGAGAATAATAAACCATTTTAATTTATGTCATAATCAAACAAATGATTTGCAGCAGACTTTTCATCAATGGATATAGCAATATGACCGATAAATTATAGATTTTTGTCATTTGGATTGCTACATGCATGAATTTGCTGCAAAAACATGCCAATATTTGCTTTCTGCACAACAACTGGAAGACATCAGTGCCCAAGTCCCCATATCTTTCTTGTGATTATAATTAAAAGCCAACTGTCGCGTCATCAGAAATGACTTGCTATTGTTTTCAAGAATATAATAGCATTAATTTATTTCAATTACTTTTGTTACATAGACAATTTATGTTCATCTCAATAACATATGGGAAAATTAGCATTTCTAAACTCAGCTTACTCTATGCTATTGTAGCCTGAAGAATATGATGACATGTTGATTTTATCACATTATTATTTTTTTTTTAAAAGCCCTTTCAGCTCTTGCTACAGCCGAAACGAAAATGTATCCTTTCAACATCTTCAGTCTCTTTCTGTCTGTTTCTGACAAACACACACCAACATCAGATTTCCCCTTTTTCCACCAGAACAGACAGCTGTGTGCATGTGCTACTTCCCATTGCAACATTCATGTCTCTAAAACAGGCAAAAAGTTTCACAAGTCCTGATGTTACAGACTAAGTCTTACACATATGTTGTTATGTAAGCTACCTAAAGTTTCACTATGTTGTACAGTGTCCAGTTACATTTACCACTTCAGAGTTTTGGGTGTTGATTCATCTTGGCTATATTTGCTCTGCTTTGTTACTGCTACTCTTCTCCATCCAAATGCAATCTATCAACAAGTCCACATGTGCTTTAAGAGGATCTTAAAATTAGATTTATAGTATGTTTAGTATATTTTTAAATGTAAAATGTGATTTTACTCCTTGCCAAGCTGTTTCTGCACAAACACAAAGATTTAATATCTGCTCATGTCTGATCTAGGAAGGTGGGTTGCGGTTGACAGCATTTGGGTCGTCAATGGGGTCAATATTGAAGTCGATGGGTCGCAACTTCATGATGCTGGTCTTCAGGGAATACCACCATCCTCTCCAAGTGTACCAAACTACACCATCATCTGTTGTCGCACTGTAGTGACCACTGGAGTAGTACTTGCCATTAAGATGGGCTGAGTGACACCTAGAGAGAGAGAGAGAGAGAGAGAGAGAGAAGAAGAAGAACTAATATTTAGTTGTTTTTTTTACAGTAATGGATAAGCTCTGTGCATCTTGCTGTGTATGTTTGCATCTATGTGCATTTTGGTGGAAGGGCACTCTGTCTAACCACGAAACCATACTTGTTGAACCACCAGCCTCCTTTGTCTTCCTGGGCGCAGTTTCCTTGGTAGTTATCATTATCCTGGTCGTAGGTGCTGAATTTCATGCCCTGGTGACTGGCCCACTCTGACACACCAACCTGATAACCTCCAGACAGAGCATCACCAGCTGTGCCTACATAAGCTCCAAAGGTTAGTCGGTAGTGATCCTGCAGACAGAGAGAGAAACAGTGTAAGAGGAGCTGGTCACCTTGCAGAAGCTAAAAATCTAAGGAATAGTTAAACATTTTAGAAAATTAGTTTTCCTACAGAGTTTAAGATGATAACATCAGTACCCTTCTCACTTTAAATAAGAAGAAGTACTTTCATCACACAAATCTCTGTAAAACCACCACTTCTTGTTTTTACACATACAAAAAAAAAAGGTAGAACCTGTTCATTACTGAGCTTTATGGGTTTGGTTAACAGACTTTTTTAAACTTTTCAACAGAGCCAGCTATTTCTCATCAATTCCTTTAAGCCTGTACATAAGGAGAAAGATGGAAAATGGATATGTCAACACGTGAAAGCAAGATGATTAGATCCACCAAGTAGTTACTATATATTAGTTATTTTCCTCAACATTATCAAAGTCTAATATCTAAGGTTTTTTGACATTTCAGTTGTCAGTCAGCATCAACACCTTTTCATCAGCCACTTTGAAGTTCTTGTACTCAACATAGCGCTGGTTACCATCAAAGTCCTCCAGGTTAATCCTCAGAGAGTAATTCCCTGGAACAGACAGAGTTAAACAATAAAAGTCTTCTGAATTTGAGAAAAAATCAACCTATAGGATATTTAACACCAGTATTCATTTAAGTGGTTATACCTTTTTTTTTTTGTGCTTGTCATTTGATGCATTAGCAATATAACAAAATAGACCAATAGCTTTTAGAAGTGGTGTTGACCTTGTGCAGTGATATGATGCATGTTGTCATTTCCAATCCAAAACTCTCCTAAGTCTGCATTCATGTCTCCAAAACCATCCTTATACTCCACCCATGACCTGATAGATAGATAGATAGATAGATAGATAGATAGATAGATAGATAGATAGATAGATAGATAGATAGATAGATAGATAGATAGATAGATAGATAGATAGATAGATAGATAGATAGATAGATAGATAGATAGATAGATAGATAGATAGATAGATAGATAGATAACTTCTCCCATGATTTAATCATTTTACACTCACAGTATCAGACTTCAGACACACCTGTTGAATGTCTCTGTTCCATTGATCCGTCTCTGTATCACAGTCCAACCACCTCCTTCACTCATATCACAGTACGCTCTGAAGCTCTTCAGTCTGTAGAAACCACTGGATTTGAAGCCAGAAGTGAAGAGCTGGGAGCAGTCTGACACACACACACAAACACACACACACACACACACACACACACACACACACACACACACACACACACACACACACACACTGTATTTGGTACATTATCTGGTTCCTGTTTTTGTAATATGACATCTGAATTGCAGTATTTTGAGCTCAGTTTTCATTGTTGTTTCCCACTCCTGGGGCAGAGGGTCTGGCTGACCTGTGTACTCTGTGTCCTGGGTCTGGTCGGCTTGTGCTTGTTTGTTGTTGCCAGGTTGATTCCGCAGCTGTAATCTGTGTAGGAGGAGTTCTTGTTTCTGAAGCTGGCCCTTCAGAAGCTTCTCCTGTTCCTGCAGACGAGCCACCTCCTCCCGGCAAATGTCTGACCCCTACACACACGCACACATTATATACAGACAGTTTTACTGCTATATTAGTAAGGAGCATCATTCATATTCATATTATATGAATACAATATTCATATTCGTGACCCCATTCTGAGATAAAATATGCACAGAATGAAACATATACATAAAGTATTAATAAAGACACATACACAGCTGCATGAAAACATCAGTATTTCTTTTTCACTGTTATTTGGTCTGTCAAATATTTATACTTTTTCCAGCAAAATGTGGAAAATTTGGATACACAGCAGGAACACTATTGTAAAAAAGTTTTTATCTTCTTAACATTAACTTTACACTAGCAAATGGCACTAAAGTGGCAATAATCTGATCTTAAACCCAAGATCTAGTGCTAGATATAACTTTAAAAGTATACTTTGACATTTTGGGAAATATACTTGTTATTTTAAATTCAATGTAAAGATTGATACCACAGCCATACACTATCAGTCCAGTACATATAAGGCTACAACCAGCAACTAGCGTAGCTTACCATAAATAATGGAAAGAGCTAGCCTGGTTGTGCTCTGTCCAATGGTAACAAAATCCACCTACCAGCACCTCTGAAGCTCATGAATTACCACTATTAACTTGTTTACTATATAAAAAAAAAAGACTAAAATAAAATATTGCGACAAACTGTTTCTCGGCTGAGGTCAGTCTCTGTTGGTAGTCTGGGAACTTTACAGTGGCATCACAAACAAACAAGCTATATAGGTGCTAGAAGGTTACTTTAGTCATCTTCAGACAGAGTCAAGCTAGCTGTTTCCCCATTTGTTAATATGTGAACATTTTTTCTCACTTTTGTTGGAATTGGTCCTTGAAGACTACATCTCTAAACCAGAGTGCTTTTAAGACCTACTGAAATTCATCAATTGTACACATGTAGATGTGTAATCAGATACAATGTCAACCACACATTAAGGTAGAGAATGATATTGCATTCCTACAAGTGAAAAATACACAAGCACATTTTGAGATTAGCTTATAAACAATGAAGTCAAAGAGATTTGTGGCTTAGAATATTGATATTTCCAAACTAAATGCACAACAGCAGAGTTAATGACTGACTCTTTGCAGAGTACTTACACAGAGAAACTGAGACCAAGCTGTGAAGACTATCAGTCCTGTGAGCAGCTGCAGTGAGCCTGTCATCCTCCTCTTCTTTAGATAACACAAAACTAAAAGACCAGAAGTCAAGAAACGAGACGACTTCTACCTCTCACAGTTTAGTTTTATCTGTTTGATTGCCCAACAGCGTGTTCAATTCTCCCCACACCTGGGGCAAAACAAAGCTGTGGCCAAGGAGAACCAGAAACCGATGAAATACCTGATTCTCTACAGCCATAAAATATAGAAAATATGCAGGGAGTGTCTACAACAGATTTACACTTGCCAAAACTGGCTGCACTTTTCGGAAAAACTCTTTTCTGGTCCTATTTAATAGAACAGAGTAGACAAGAACAGAGAATAGAAGGATTACTTAGGCAAGTTAACAGAAGGTCATGTGAAAAGTATAACCATATTCCTCTCCAAACATATACATTTGGTCAGAGGAGACAATATGTCAAAGTGTTGTTCAACAATCCCTAAATCTCTCTCCTTTTGTCTGTGTTCTGTCGTCTGTCTTATCTTCTTCTTCTCTTCTGGTCTCCTCTTGCCAGCGCTTTGATTTTCCTGTCCCTGCATGCCCACTCATCCAGCTCATGTTCTCCATAAGAGTCCTTAAGAGACTCAAGCAGACACTTTATTGATGAGCTGCATTGTGCCATTTCAAATAAATGCTGAGAGTATCTTAATGCCACTAAAGGTCAGCTCTGGACAGTGCAGGAAGAGGCAGAGCAAAAGGAGACATTTCATCTCAAAGGATCACAAAGGAACTTGAGTGAATAATGTGGCTGTTACTGATTATTCAAAATGCAGAAGACAATATTCCAGAAATATCCCTCACTAAGAGAGGAAGACAGGTTTTACTTGCAATATGGACATGGTTTTAGATGGTTAAACTGCAGGTTTTATAGCATGTATCATATGAAAACAAAAATGTTTATTTTCCCAAATATTAAACTATTAGTTTAACAAAATACAAAATGCTGCTCAACTTCAATGATGAATCTAGATGTGTCATTTCAATTAAGCTAGGATAACATTCAAATCAGATACAATCACTAAAGACAAGAATCAAACATCAAATCCTATTTAAAAGGGCTATTTGTAAATTTCCTGTTGTTGCTTGACAAGAGCTTCAGCCATCGTTGTCTTTATAATACAAGAGGTTATAATATAACAGCGCTACATCTTCAGGGCAGACTGGGAGCTACAGTGAGTCACTACTGGAAATTGATGAGATGAGCCGGGGCTATCTGGTTAGCATGCTAACTTCAGTAAAAGAAAAGACGTGACAGAAATAGAAGCAAAACAAGAAGGTTTCATTCCACTGCTGGAAACAGGAGAATAAAGGAATGATGTTTGATGCTGAACTCAACATTTCTTCTTGACTGGTAAGTAAACAACTCTTGCTAACATGGCTATGTAGCAATAGTAAAACTTACAAATAGCTCCTTTTAATAGCTCAGATATGTTGTATATATGGAGGTTACTATCAGATTCTGAAGACATTAAACACAATATTTTTGTGTCAGAGCTTTTTATTAGCTAAAAATGCCTGAAGTGCATTACCATCTGGCTTCTTAATGTGTGCACTATAATACTGTAATATACCCAACTGGAGAAATATTTATTTTAGGTTCATAAATCATTGAAACATGACTATACTGATACTTGTAATGAAGAAATGCCATAATGAAACATATTGAATTAGTTCAATCCTCAGTCTTTGCTCTATTAAAAACTGTTTTATCCAGTCATCAGTACCATTGGCCAAAGATATGATGATTATTCAGCATCCTCTTGTGAGCTGAGAAGATTTCTTCTCCCAAGGTGCACTGCACTGATCAATGATCCTAAACACACAAACAAAAAACATTCAAAATCAGTTTTTAATCACCCACTGCCTCACTGAGCTGCTGCCTGCAGCCGTTTTTATTCATGTTTTATCAAAAGAGCTGTGGCATTGTAATCAGCGCTGACCCAAAAGGTCTTCACATTTCCACACAGAAAATTCAACATACAAATTTGGCAAAGGGGCAAATAAAATGCAAGAAAATGGTTTTGACATTTCAGCTACAGATGCTAAAACATTTTCAAGTATTTTGCAAGATGATGTACGACCTCTCTGCCAGACATCCTGCTCTGCCCAGCACTGTAACTGTGCCTGGATTCCGTGTTTTTGCTTGATAGCACAGAGCCAGAACATTTCTCAGAATGTGGTCATGGGTTATTTATAAAAAAGAACTGCCCCTCTGTTCACTTCCATCATTCACACTGTGTACTCAGAAACCAGATCATACTTCATATCTGCACCAATATGTAAATGTGATGCGTTAACACTTCCAGATGAGTTTTTGCACCTTCATTATCGGTCATTATCACCTCCACTCACCTTCAGGAGCCTAAGTCAGACTTCTTCTGGTTACCCCGAGTCTCTCTCCTCCTGGTTACAGCTTTATCAGCCTCACCTGAGAAGAGAAGAGAAGAAAGGTGCCAGTAAATCCCATCATATTTACTACCATAAGTAACATGCTCTTGATTTTCTGCCCTATACTACAACTTCCTGTGATAATCTAAAAATAAAACATTACCTTTGGTATCCAGTGAGTCTGTCTGCCCTGAGGTCTCAGGATCGTCTGGCTGAGCATCATCAGACTTCTTGTAGTAATACTGTTGATCAGGAGGCCCAAACCGCTACACACACACACACACACACACACACACACACACACACACACACACACTCTCACACTTAGTCTTTTTATAGCTGTATAGTTTGTCCACACAGTTCACACACAAAGCTGCACTGTACCTTGTCAGGCCACATGAAGCTAATGAAGAGAATGATGGGAAGTCCAACAGTGAAGACATAGACACCCCAGAGCCAGGGACGCTGATGGGTGGCCAGCAGGAGGCTCTCTATGATACCAGGCTAAAATACACAAATACATCATGTACATACCTGTTATATGTCATCTTAACCTAGTAATGTATTTTAATATACATAGATGTCTTGAGCAGCCAGACAGAAGCAACAAATGGCCCGTATGATAATAATATCACCACAAAATGATCACGTGAAAGAAAAACCTAGGAAAGGATTTGAATAAGCAACAATGTGAGAATATAAGAGAAAATATACTGTATTTATTTTATTTATTTGTTGTGGAATGAACACCTTTGAGGGAGCATGCTGACTGTAGATGCAGTTTAATCTGTTTATTTATATGCATTTATGCAGTATATCTGAGCACTAGGTGGCGTATGAGTATTGCCGGTGCATGGAGAATGAAGAAACTAGAAACAGGTGTTGTTGCTTGGGAAAGCAGAAGTTTCTGATATCACTGTTGTAGTGTGTAATGTCTTGCCTACATGCAACATTTTGAATTATTGTATGTTTGTTGTACGACTATAAGTCCGTGCTGGGGAACATTAAAGGATGTTTTGCTTCATTCAAAATTGTAGGACCCACTCACTTGAGGTTCTGAAATCTAATGACTGACTGAATTTGTTTTATTATCCTTCTTGTACGTAGGTCCATCAATTAATTGATTTAATGCAATGTTCTTGCACAATGTCTCTTTGCTGATTGTTATCAAAATTATTTTATATTCCCTTTTTTTTTGTATTTGTTTTAATATACATGTTCACTGTGATGGACATCAATAAAGATTTTAAAAGTGGAAAAAAATATAATCTTTGTAATCAAACAGTGATTTATAGATTTAGTTCATTAAAACATTTAAATTGTAACAAAACCAGGTTTTACCTCTGCTGCAGCCAACACTGGTGTGACACTGGCTACCAGTGTCACACACAGCAACACACAGCTGATCTCCATCTCTGAAACACACACTAACATACACACACAATCATACAAGTGTGCTCACATTTACAGCCATACATACAAATGTCAACAAACTCAGATAATATCATTGATCACACTCAAGAGCCTGAGTGTTTTCTGTTGTGATCAATTTTTCTAGGTGAAAAGATAAAAGACAAAAAGAAAGAGAAAGAGGGGGACAAAACAGTCTTCTGAGAAAGGAAAATAAAATTGGATGCAATAAAAGAAACAAGCACAGAGCACAGATTGGAAGCAGAGTGGCACAAAAGAGAGAGAAAATCAAAAACAGAAAGACAAAAAAGTGTGAGTAAAGTAAGAGGAGCACAGAGGAAGCTACAGAGAAACAAACAATGTGTTTCTACCTTCTCACACAGTGATTTCTCAGAGTCTCCACGAGTTCTTTAAAAGTCACTTCCTGAAATCTTACAGTCATGTGATGTTGGACTTTGGTCCCAAGTCACTTGCTGACACGCTGCAGAACATGCAGTGACCACATTATAGTTGTCAAACAAGGTCATTTTCATACACACACATATCCACAGTCTTTCATGGTTATAAAGTAGTTTTGTAAGAAGTATAGCATCTATCATGCTCAAAATAAATGGCCAGCGTTTGGGTTAAATAGTTTCAATAATAAAGCGATGAAGAGAGTTTTTTTTTTGATAAAACAGATTTTCAAAGTGAGAAAAAAGAGAAAGAAGAAAATGTTTCCATTTTTTAAAACATGTTCACTTCATTTAATCATCAGGAGTCAGTACTGCCAACACAAAAGGGAAAAAACCTTCCACATTATTCTTTTCAACTAGAGCAGATGAGTGAAAAGAAAAATCTTGACCGCGCTTAAAAAGACATCACTACAGACAACTCTAAAAAGAAAACCTGTGACAGAAAATGTGTTTAAAGAAATAGGACAGAAAAGGAGTTTGACATTCGTGAAACATCTAACTGTTACATTGTGTCTTGTGTGTTGTCAAACTAAAATATTTACTTCTAACTTCAATTCCCTCTTAAGGCAGGGAAGGTTGTTCTCTAGGTGGAGGTAAAGTCATCTCTACTCAAACAGAAGAAACTCATGCATGCTGTGTCTCAATTCACTTACTTCCATACTCTCACTTGCTAATTAGAGTGTGGCAACATACAGTGCACTAAGCATCTGGACGGTGCGCTCAAAAACGAATATTTGTGATTGAGAAATGAGAATGGGATGCACAAACAGTTAACCTGAAAACATAATGCCTCCAGCCCTGGCTGTCATCACTTCATTTACTGTGTGATTCAGTTATGAGGGATATCAAGTGTATTAGCACAAGTTTTATTCCCTTTGGATTTAATGAAAGTTTATGCCCCCTAGTGGATAAGGCCAACAATGAGAACAACTAATAATGTGCTACTGGTAGTGTATTGGTTAGGATATGTACAAGCCATTAGTGTATTCCTGAGTAAACCTTTCTCCGAACTTTAATATAAGTAATCATTTTACTGTGTAACTATATGTTTTATTGTTTTTTTTTTTATTGTATGTCTGCAACCTTTGTATTGGTTTATTGGTATAAATGTTTTCTAAGATGCAAAGCTTTTCAAGCAGAGCTGTATTTTAATCAAGGTGCTTTAGACATGAAGTTAATTACTGTTTTTGTAAATTCAGAGTACACCAGCAGGTGTAAAATTGTGAGAGGCAAAAGGTTTTAAAAAGTAAAACAAAAAAATTTATATAATCTGTCAAATACTGGTCATCATCATTTTTTGTATTTCAAATTGTATGAATGAATAAGAGTAATAGTATTTTGTGACAGTAAAAATGCCGTGTGCCATTTCATCAGAGCCGGATGTTGATTTCACTGCGGACACCATCACCACCAGAAACACTCTCATTGCCGTCGGCGTCTGACAGGAAACCACTTCCTGTGGCTACTGTGGTGATGTTGTGTTCGAGGGATGTGAGTCGCTGTTTCAATCGCAACTGGGAAGAGTTGAACTCACTCTGCAGACGGGCCAAGCATGTCTGAAAACAAGGATATCATTAGTTTTTATCAATATAGCAATCACTGCATGGAATGTAACAATAGTAGCAGTGAACTAATAGTGCTGACCTGTAGCCGATCCAGACTGGTTTCCAGCCTCTCCACTTTCTCCTCGAGCTCCTCCCCTGCAGACACATTCACTTCCTCCAGAAGTCCCTCCTTCTGCAGGATGTCCCGCCCCCTCTGCTCCAGCTGGGCCCTGGCATGGGGGAACTCTTGAAGTGCTTCCATTAGATCTTGTTTGGAAAGGCAGAACAGGTCTGAGTATCCCAGACTCCGGATGTTAGCTGTTCGTCTGTTCCCCATCTTGCTGCCGCTGATGTTCAGGATA
>NW_019525244.1:657917-759748 GCF_002814215.2 Seriola lalandi dorsalis | reverse complement strand
TTTTTTTTTGATAAAACAGATTTTCAAAGTGAGAAAAAAGAGAAAGAAGAAAATGTTTCCATTTTTTAAAACATGTTCACTTCATTTAATCATCAGGAGTCAGTACTGCCAACACAAAAGGGAAAAAACCTTCCACATTATTCTTTTCAACTAGAGCAGATGAGTGAAAAGAAAAATCTTGACCGCGCTTAAAAAGACATCACTACAGACAACTCTAAAAAGAAAACCTGTGACAGAAAATGTGTTTAAAGAAATAGGACAGAAAAGGAGTTTGACATTCGTGAAACATCTAACTGTTACATTGTGTCTTGTGTGTTGTCAAACTAAAATATTTACTTCTAACTTCAATTCCCTCTTAAGGCAGGGAAGGTTGTTCTCTAGGTGGAGGTAAAGTCATCTCTACTCAAACAGAAGAAACTCATGCATGCTGTGTCTCAATTCACTTACTTCCATACTCTCACTTGCTAATTAGAGTGTGGCAACATACAGTGCACTAAGCATCTGGACGGTGCGCTCAAAAACGTCAAAAAATCGAGTGCAGTACGATGGACACTTCTCAACATCAACGGTCGCCATCTTGGCTTTGTAGCAGAAGGTGAGGGAACATTAACAGGTTTTCTTGTGAAAATTGTGACAGAGGAAGGAGTCCAATCCAATCAACAAAGACAACACCCACACTCTGGGTGTTCATGACACATTGTGTTCACAAAAACATAAGGTCACGATGACCTTGAACTTTGACCTTTGACCACCAAAATGGAATCAGTTCATCCTTGAGTCCAAGTGAATATTTGTGATTGAGAAATGAGAATGGGATGCACAAACAGTTAACCTGAAAACATAATGCCTCCAGCCCTGGCTGTCATCACTTCATTTACTGTGTGATTCAGTTATGAGGGATATCAAGTGTATTAGCACAAGTTTTATTCCCTTTGGATTTAATGAAAGTTTATGCCCCCTAGTGGATAAGGCCAACAATGAGAACAACTAATAATGTGCTACTGGTAGTGTATTGGTTAGGATATGTACAAGCCATTAGTGTATTCCTGAGTAAACCTTTCTCCGAACTTTAATATAAGTAATCATTTTACTGTGTAACTATATGTTTTATTGTTTTTTTTTTTATTGTATGTCTGCAACCTTTGTATTGGTTTATTGGTATAAATGTTTTCTAAGATGCAAAGCTTTTCAAGCAGAGCTGTATTTTAATCAAGGTGCTTTAGACATGAAGTTAATTACTGTTTTTGTAAATTCAGAGTACACCAGCAGGTGTAAAATTGTGAGAGGCAAAAGGTTTTAAAAAGTAAAACAAAAAAATTTATATAATCTGTCAAATACTGGTCATCATCATTTTTTGTATTTCAAATTGTATGAATGAATAAGAGTAATAGTATTTTGTGACAGTAAAAATGCCGTGTGCCATTTCATCAGAGCCGGATGTTGATTTCACTGCGGACACCATCACCACCAGAAACACTCTCATTGCCGTCGGCGTCTGACAGGAAACCACTTCCTGTGGCTACTGTGGTGATGTTGTGTTCGAGGGATGTGAGTCGCTGTTTCAATCGCAACTGGGAAGAGTTGAACTCACTCTGCAGACGGGCCAAGCATGTCTGAAAACAAGGATATCATTAGTTTTTATCAATATAGCAATCACTGCATGGAATGTAACAATAGTAGCAGTGAACTAATAGTGCTGACCTGTAGCCGATCCAGACTGGTTTCCAGCCTCTCCACTTTCTCCTCGAGCTCCTCCCCTGCAGACACATTCACTTCCTCCAGAAGTCCCTCCTTCTGCAGGATGTCCCGCCCCCTCTGCTCCAGCTGGGCCCTGGCATGGGGGAACTCTTGAAGTGCTTCCATTAGATCTTGTTTGGAAAGGCAGAACAGGTCTGAGTATCCCAGACTCCGGATGTTAGCTGTTCGTCTGTTCCCCATCTTGCTGCCGCTGATGTTCAGGATACTGATTTCACCGAAGCAGCTCCCTGCTGTTAGAACAGCAAACTGGGTGACTCCATCCTCCCCCACCACTGCCAGGCGGCCATCTTTAATTATGTACATCTCCTTGCCCACATCTCCCTTGTAAAAAAAGACAAAATATATAGGTAGGCAAAGATTTTAATACTGTACATCACTAGTAAAGGAGGACATAATGGACACATTAGTACTTTTAATTAATTAACTTTTAATTAACCACAGCCACTCTTGGTTTCTATATGAACTAAAGTTTTGCTATGGCTACATTGCCATTGATGCTGAACTCGCAACATGTCTTCTAGACTAGTAAGTAAACAGTTCTTTACACTAACGTTGGCTACGTAGCGATAGATCCTTTAAGTCTTACTCTTCTTGATGAAAAAGGGAAAAGTCTCCATTGAAATTTTGAGGTTAAAGGCTGTGCACCAATTTTCATTGTCAGACATTGAAGTCACATTACAGAAAATTTACCACACACAACCTTTACAAAAATTGGTATTTCTACACATTTGAACATTCGGTATCTAAAAGCCCACTAGAGTGTCGTGGTGGCCTAAAGGACACTGACCATGTAATTGTAACATTCCTGGTTCGAGTTAGGCCGGGGACCTCTCTTATATGTCATACACAATCTTTTCCTGTCACTGCCCTACCGTCTGCTATCTCATAAAGACAAAAAGCAATAACAAAAAAAAAAAAAAAACAATAAAATTCATCAACAGCAAAGAAAATATTGTTCATGCAGGTTGGTCCAGTGGAGCCAGAGAAAACAGTAGCCTAATGCACATGTGTAGCAAGCAGGGAGATGTTTTTCAGTGTATGTACTGACTGACCAGCTTGAACTGGAATATGTACTACAATTTCTGCATAATCCATACAAAACTTAACACAGACATGGAAGTAAGTGTACTGCAACAGTACTTAAAGCAACAGTAGTAGTACAACTGACCTTTCTACAGATATAGTCTCCAGGACTAAAAACCTGTGGTCGTAGTTTTAACACCAACTCTACCAGGAGGCCGGCCTCACAGTCCTGGAAAATACGCACCTATACACACATACACATACACAAACACAACAGTTTGTTAATGATTGTGGAACTTGCAAGTCACAGTGGTAGAAGAAGGAACCAGAAATATGATATATGAGCATGAGCAACAATTCTGGCAACTTAAGTTAAAGTCACATTATCTTTCGACATTGGCTCTGTCTTTCATTTACTTCTATTGAATTTCCCAGTGACGGACAAATTCAACGTGGTATTTCCTGTTTTCCTTCAATCTCACGTCAGCTCCAGTGGACTTGCAGGTCAGAGTTCACCTTTATTAAACCAAGTCCAAGTGGGTGTGCTTGATCGGCCAATAGAATCACTGATGCAATGTGTAATACCATGTTTAGATCCCACATCAGAAATGTGACAATGGATTCCTTTTTCAGCACTGCGTGTTGGGCAGTTTCATCAAATGGAAGGGTTGTATTATCAAACCTGCAGAGTGATGCCTTTATGTACCATAAAGTAATTTAAGTTTGTACTTTTGATAATAATCTCTACAAAAACATAATCTGCATTGAATGACATGACAAATGTAGAAGAGATTGGAGTTTGGTCACATTGTCTAAGTGTCTTTACCTTTTTCAGTGTGTCCAGGTGAACATTAATAGCAATCTCTGCTCTCAGTTTATTGGGCAGACTCCTCAGCACTTCCTGTTCATCTATAGTCTTCTGATTGGTCCACAGGTAATCAAACCAGCGAATGACGCGCTGCTCTAGGACCTTGCTGACATGTCTGAAGTGCATGTAGTGTTTCAGTGCATCTACGCGGCTCTGAAAGGTTGCTCTTGTGGCATTCATATTGGAGATCATGGATCCGACATTTCCCACAATGGAGGCAAAAATCAGGACACCAACCTGGAACAGAAATTAGTACAGTATTAGCTGTTTTGAAGCCAGAATCTGGCTTTCATGGACATTCCAGATAAGATAATATCAGCTAAGGTTACATTGTTGCTATGGACATACCAGAAAGTCAAATATCAAGAAGAGATATTCTTCATCTCTAACAGGAGCTGGTGTCTCACCAATGGTTGTCAGCGTCAGGGTTGACCAGTACAGACAGTATATGTAACTTCTGGTCAAGGAGCCAAACTCTGGGTCTGAGGCATTGGGATAAACCCAAGAATCAGAGCCCAGGCCCAGGACCTTGGAGAAGCTGTAGTATACACAGGCGTTCCAGTGGATAATCACCAGTATGTACAGAACCAGTTTACAGATACGGAAAGCGTTGGGGTAGCCCGTTCGAGTTTCTGTACGCTCAAAGAACTCAAACAGACGTGTCAGACGCAGGAGGCGGTTGAATCGAAGAAGTGGAGTGTAGCCGATTCCAACGGTGAGGTACAAGAGGTCAGTTGGAAGGATGGAGCAGATGTCAAGTTTACACTGTAGGTTTCGAACATAGGTTTCTCTCAGGCGCCGCACATCTTTCACCATCAAGCCTTGATCCAAGAAACCTTCAAAGAAACATAAAGAATTAAATGAAAGTTGCTGTCTCAAATGGCAATTGTATTAGGTGCTTATCAAACATTTTTGTGTAGTAATGGAAATTTGAGTTTGATTTCTCTGATTTTATATCGTCAGCACCTGTGTGGAGGCGAACAGCAATATCCAGGATATAGACTCCATCACAGACATAGTCCAGCACCAGCCACACTAATACATTCCTCATCTGGAGGTCATCAAAACAGGCCCTACAGAAACATACAAACACTCAAGCAGATGAAGAAAAACAACAGCAACATCCTGTACTGAATAAATGATTAAGCACCAGCAACAAATATTCTCTTGAAGAAAAATGGTGCCCCCTTTTGGCCAAAAAATTGACATAGTAATAGAAGTAGCACTTGCTGTTTTTGTAGTAATAGTAGTTACTTTACCAATAGTAGTATCTTCAATAAGACCATTGCTACCACCATTGCTATATGCTTTAGATAAAACTAACAAGTCCATTGCCCTTTTCATATACAAAGTCAAACATTTTTTCTACAAAGAAGCTGATGACAGCATGCGTGTCAGGGGAAACAGATAGCTAGATCCCTCTCCAACAAGCAGTGAAAAGGAGTGAAGTACAAGGAAACTGGACATTCCAGATTGAAGAGGAAAAAGATGTGGGGAAAAAATGCTTTTGTGTTCCATTAGCCTGCATTTATTGATTTTCTTACCACTTGGTGGCCATGTAAACACAACAAACATATTGCAAATGTAACAGTGGCCTATGTACACATACTGCAGATACCCAACATTCATTCAGAGCAGATTCTGAGTCATGTATGGCAAATATAAGTATAATATTCACGCTCCTTTTGCTCTGTTTAAGTCTCAATCAACCCCTTAGAAATATCTACGGCTCTTTGGCAGCTAAATGCTCCATGGTGTTCAGTTCAATAATACAATTATTGATTAGTGCAGCTTAAAAAATAAGCATGTTTTGATGACACTGGCAGGTGATTCAGCAATGTCTCCCAGGCCCAAATATTGAATTTCTGGCTCTAGAAAAATGCTGAGTGGTAAATCTAATGTTATGTTTCTGAACACTTATTCAGACAGTCATACCCATGCCCATTTTTCTTTCTACAGTGTTGCAGCTGTAGTGGCTGTTACATCCATGGTAGAAGTATGAAGTCCATAGTGGTGTAAGAGGTAGTACTAGAACTGCCAATAGTACTGTTAGTCACAATAATAGTTACCAACCTGACAACTAGTAGAGTCCAGTTATAGAAAACTGCAGCACCAATCACCATCAGCCAATGGTAGTATGCATCATCAGATGGGGATAAGACCACGATGTTACACTTCCTTCTCCTGACAGACAGGGACAAAAAGACAGAAAGACAAAGAGATTTACTGTATATGCAAATGTCAGATGATATTTTAATGTGTTTGTGTTTTGTCTGAATTTTTTCATGTCTTACGTGCGTCTGGTTCGTCTGATTTCATTATCTGCATCTGAGCCAGTGTGGCTGTGGCTAAATCTGCTGGGTGGAGCCTGTATGTCCATGTGGGCAGGGCCTCTGAAACGCTCCAAGAAGGAATCTGGTCGCTCCGTCTCTTCAGCCAAACTCTTCTGAGCCCATTCTCTCAGAGTCATCACCATACTAACTAACCTGAAGACAAGTGGGCAGACAAAAAGCACATTATGATGTCTCCTACTGTTGACTATTATATTGACTCTAAGATCCAAAAACTTCATAAGAGCAGGCAACTACAGTTAACATAATCACTCTCTGGAAATAAATTGATGTGAATAAATACTTCTGAAATACAGCTGTTATACCTAGAGAGAGCACCTCGTCCACGAAAAGAATTCTGGGAATTAATATCCCTCCTGTCAATGGCCGCCATTCTCTGGAGCTCTGAAGAAGTGTCATCACACATCGACTGTCCTCTACAAACCATATAGATATCGAAAGAAAAATTCAGTGATATGTACAACAGCTCTAAACTAATTTACAGCAGAAGGCGTCAACATTCTTCCTCAGATTATTTGAAGTAAAACTGGGACTGAACATACATAAGAAGACAATAAGATAAACATTCATTTACACATCGAGCAGGCACTGACTATTAGCATTGATTTGGAGTTAGCACATACACCGTAAGTCTAATAAACTCTTTTAGTTGTTAGTTTACACCAGTTCATGAGAGAAATATCTGGCTTCCTAGCTCCTAAATGATCAATTAGCTTGTTGATAGCTTTGTCTATCTGGTACTGGGTAGGGAGTATACAGTGGGTTTATATGAGGTTTTTCACTGAAAACAGCTGCTTGTGGCTGCTGGGTTTGATGAGAGCTTTGAGACTGAACCAAAACATTAAAGTTGCAGGACATAAAACCAAAACTATAAGCTGAAGAACACTAAAACATCAGCAGCCCTGGGTGGAAGTGCAAAGTAAGTTGATATTTCTCCTCTCATATGATATGTCATCATTTTTTTCTGTTGACGATGTAAAACTATTGATTGATGCATCTTTAGAAATATATACATATATTATGTGCCTTTGTCAACCGTAACAAACTACATGAAAACTATAATCTTCTCATATGAAAAGGCACAATACAAAACATAAAAGATTGAGCTACTGCAAGCCTCATGCAATTTCACCCAAAGCCCTCTTTCTTTAATGATGATTGGCTGTTTGGGTCACAGAGATTACAGACAGGCCAGTATGTAATCAGTGCTCTAATGATCTATGATTATTTAAAGGTTCAAACTAGTTTGTTCTTGTTATGTTTCTATAAAGCTTTGATTTTCATAAGATGTGTTCAAGTATTTGATTTCACAATTACGTAACATTATGTAGAATACAGTACACCAGCATTGTGTGTGTGTGTGTGTGTGTGTGTGTGTGTCTGTCTGTGTGTGCTTGTGTGTGTGTGTGTGTGTGTGTGTGTGTGTGTGTGTGTGTGTGTGTGTGTGTGTGAGTGTGTGTGTTTGTGTACCTGCTGAGTGTGCTGTCAGCCCGGTCACTTTCCTCCTCTGTCCATGTTTTCACAGACAGCCTGTGTGAATCCTGCACTTGACCCGTCATACTGCATGCACACATACACACACACACACACACACACACACACACACACACACACACACACACACACACACACACACACACACACAGTCAGACAAACACACACATACACCAACATACCCAATTTAAGATAAACACACAGTCATAAGCTACAATAACACACTCAGAGTAGGAGATTTGAGCCTCATGCAGAGACACACACACACACACACACACACACACACACAAACACACACACTCAACTCGCTAACTCACTAACCAGCACACACACATGCAATGATAGACCCACAGTCAGAAAAGGAGGGTCTTCCAGTACGAGGTCACCCTGTATGAGGCATCACCACGGAAACCAGATGTCATGGCAACAAGCATAGAGCAGTAATGACAACAGATCATCTAAGAGAGCGGCAGATTGATAGACATGATAAGCTCAAAGTCAACAAACCTGATAAATTTGCTGATGCCTCAGTTCAGATTATCAATCCAATTCAGTTCACGTCTTCAGTTCAGTTGCATCCTATCTATCACAAAGGACTGACAAATGCTCATATGAAGGGATGGATGGATGGATGGATGGATGGATTGATGGAGTGAACAAATGTGACCGATAAAAGGCACGATCACATGGTACCCGACAAAAGCGTCGTTTAAATTGCAAATTGTGTGTGTGTGTGTGTGTGTGTGTTCCTTTTCACCAGCAAGCTCATCTGAATTCAAGAACCTTGTTTGAAGTGGCCTCTGAACTCCAAGTGTGTCTTTGTGTGCATATATTCTCCTGATTACTGAGAGACAAGTGTTTTCATCCACACACCTGCTCATGTGAACTGAGACATAATTTTATTTCAGCTTTATTCAGAAATGGATTTTAATCCAAAATGCCATTCAGTATACTCACTCTGAATTTACCAAAATGAAACACAATTTACTTCAAATTCTGGTGTACACACACACACACACACACACACACACACACACACACACACAAGATGAAATCATGTGCAGGGTAATATTAAGTATTTTTCACAGGATTGGTTGAATTAGAACCAGGACACATCCAGAAAGCTCATCAACCACCTCTCAATACTGATTACAATTATCCATACTATTATCATAATTTTCTATTAACCATACTCTTGACATAGTAGCAGCCTCTCAGCAGCTGACCTGTATGCACTTACTGTTACATAATGAATCAATGCAATAAACAATGTTTTTACATTAACAATGGCGGATATGTGAAAGCCGTTGTTCCTAGTGACAAAGGAAGCTCTGTACAAAGGAGCTGTGTTGTTCATCAAATACTGATTCGTTTCTGATCCACTTCCCCCCCACAATAGTTTTTAAAAAAGCACAACCACCCAAGTCATGTCAAATCCACTATTCAGTTCCTGATAAATGTTTTTTTGCAAAATAAAACTGCACATTTTAAAGTGGCCTTTTATTGGGACCAGCCCTAGGCACACCTGAGCAATAATCATGCTGTGTAATAAACACCTTGATATGCCACACCTGTGTCAGGTGTGCAGATTATCATGGCAAAGGAGAAACGCTCCGTTGGTGGATTTAAACACGTTTGTGAAGAAAGTTTGAGAGACAGAAGCCTTTTGTGAGTTTGGAAAGAGTCTTTACATCTTTAAATTCAACTCATGAATAATGGGAGCAAAAACAAAAATGTCGCGTTTATATTTTTGTTCAGTGTAGAATTCTTAATTAGCAATTTTAATGATCTTTTTTAATGTTTATTTTTATTTGAGTTTGTAATTGAAATGCAAATGAAATCACTTTATACATTTGTTCTATTTTCCAATTCATTAATCAGATTCCAAAATTAAATGTTAATGGTCTTTAGTGAATCCAGTGGCACACTCAGGACTCTATCTAGGACCTGAGAATAATGAAAGCAAACAGATATCAAAAATCAGACAGTATATGGAAAAATCCTTTTATTCATTATTGATTGTACACACTGGATGTTGAAGGTATTGCTGGCATGTAAAGCAATATTTTCTGCCCACAGTGGCAATTCAAAGGACCAGTACAAATAAACAGCTGATTGGAAAGTGCTTTACTGAGAGACAATTTGAGTAAAATATGACTATGGAACCTTATCATCAGCAGCAACAAACCTGATAACTTTTAAACACATATACAACTGCAGCATTCAAACAGGATTTTATATTTTCGATCTAAACAGGACTGGAAATCTGTCTCAGGATGTTCTAACTGAACTCATGTGTTAATCACAGCTGTTTAATCAGCTAGTCATTAAATTCAGATGTGTTCCTGAACAGTCGGAATCAGGCATCATTTTGATGATAGAGGGGAAAGCAGTGCACTGACTAAAGGAGACATCTTCTTTTTTTTCACAACACAGGCATACATCGCCCTCTGTGTTGCTGAGGTTACATGTAAGCAGTAGCAGCTTTGACATGTTAAATTTCAGACAAACTGCTGCATAGACCAACAAAAAACCTTTGTTTTCTATTCCTCTGTACTTATCCATTTTAGGTTATTATTAAGGTTGGGTTTTGGTTTACGTTAGGGATCTTCAGGTGCAAATTAATGATATTTTGAGGAATTCTTATTAAGGATTCAGGTATTTAAAATCCCAGATGTGTGGTTAAACAGTGGATATTTTAATGGATTATAATATATTAAGGGAATTTTCATTTTTAAATTTATAGGTAACCCATAATTTGTACCTTAAAGGCACCTTAACTTTTTACGTATACAATTAACGTTAAGATGCAAATTTAGGTTTTTTTAATTCTATATTTGGGGTCAATTAATAGATTCATTTATTACATTAATGGGTTTTAATGGATTATCTACATGGTACATACACTGTGATAAGTTTAAGGAGTAAAAAACACACGTTTACCATTTACCAAACAGCATGAAATGTTAACCAAGATTGAAAGATGAAAACCTTTGAGATTCAAATTAAGAGAAGGTTTTCATGTTATTTGGTCAATTAAATATATTTACCCCTTAAAATGCCTTTAAAGATAATCCATTAAAAATACTTAAACTTGTGCCTTAAAAAGTACAAATATATTACATCCATAAATCTATACGATCATCCCCTTAATACCTTAATTACATCAGTATTAATGGATAAGTTACTGATCTTTAAAGGTAGAAAGCATTAAGGTATTCAGTTGTACAGTAACTGCCTATAATCTAGCACAGCTTTGGTTGTATATAAAAAAAAGGCCAAAAGGTATTCAGTACAGAGTATTATGGCTTCAGTACAATAAATGCTCATACTGTGAACAGGCTGGCACATCAGGAAGATACAGCAGAGCTTTGAGGCAGGGACACATGGGAGACCTGGAGGCAACGCAGCTGTAAAAATGTCAAGTATGTTGGAAAAAATACAGGAATGTAAAAGTAAGAAAAATGAAATGCTGAGAAAAAAGTAGAAAAATCACTACCATGAACTTTTGCTTTCAACAGGGCTGAAAGATGCGAAGTGATCTTTGTATTTAAATGTTTCCCATGTATCACAGCCCTTACATTTAAAGAAACAAAACGTTTCCTCGTTTATTCAGGAAGGAGCCAATCCCAGAATACACTGGGCACAACCTGAACTAGACAAACACATTCATACTTATATCTATATCTGTGGGTATTTTGGTAAAATGAGTCTCTCTAAATGCGACTCTGCTAATCCGCCGTACTGCGCACAAACTAATCTGAGATTAAAAAAAACCTAAATATTTTTCATGTAGCTGTTAGAGAAGTCCCACTTTACTGCAAACTGTCTGACCATTCAGCAAATTCATATTCCCTTTGAGCACTCAGAGGATCGCGGCTGTTTGTGTCAATGTACACAAATGTCCATTAATGCAGAATAGATGAGTAAAGTGGCACTTCCATTTTGGCTAATGCAGAATAATCACTTAAAAGAACAAGACAATATATCTATGTTCACCCCCTTCATTCAAATAGGCAGACAGTCAGTCAGTACTTGTGTGTTTGTGTGTGTGTTTGTGTCTGTGTGTGTGTGTGTGTGTGTGTGTGTGTGTGTGTGTGTGTGTGTGTGTGTGTGTGGATGTGTGTCTCCTTTAAGCCTTCTTCATGCCTCTTCCCATCAGGCAGGCGAAGATGGTCATCACCATTTTGGGGTTGATCTCCACCAAGTCCTCAGGCAGGGCGTAGACCTTCGCTCCGATCTTCCTCGCCATGGAAATGGCATACCTGGTGCAGGACAAGGTTCAGTTAGGATCACTATGGCAACGTAGTAGATCTATGACACAGCATCTAGTTTCTCATTATGTAGCCTATACATTGATTTCTGTTTGACATTTTCTTCGATCATCATTGATTTGGCAATATCGCTTTTGTCTTTGAAAGTTGCAGTGAATCACAGTTGTAATCTAAGGGGTAATGCTTGTGTAGCAGTGGGCTTGAGCTCTGCTACCTGAAGTAGCTCATAGTATGCTTCAGCTTCAGTTTTAGACACAAATACAATGACATACTATAACCCAGCAGATACAAGTAAAGACACAGTCATAGAGAAGCAGGAGGTTCATTACTTGGCGTTGTTCAGTTTGTCTTCGTCTGACAGCTCTCCTTTTGTAACCAGCTCAAAGTTCACACTGTTTGGCTGGATGGCATCAATCAGCTCCAGAACTGGAAGACTGGTACCTATTGCTTTGTCCTTAAATAGATCGATACACACACAAACACATACACATCACACATGTATACACTACAGCGTTCCGCAACTACCATTTACCCGTAGTAATAATAGAAAAGTGCTCACAAAGTGAAACTCTCTTACCTTAAAGCTTTTGATGGATGAACTCTTGCCGGCCTCAGCCAAAGTCTTGTTGACCCATGAAACTATCAAATCATCTCCCGCAACTTCTCCATGTCCGAGGTCTTCAAGAACATTTAAAGTGTACCTGCATGTAGACGTTAAGACCAAATGTAAGAACATCGACCATTAAATCACATCAAATTGTATATGTACCTTTTGACCGCAACACCTGTCTGTAATCACTGTCAACAACTGAAGCTCTGTTGTGATCCCCCGTCGCCTGAGTCACAATACTGTTGTAATCATTTCCAAATTAAATTAATACTGCATTTCCTACAAACCCTTTGTGTTTTCAGTCACACAGGGGACTGTTGCTTCTTTCACAATGAACATGTTGGAAGTGATGTGACGTTGCCATGAACTATTACAGCACCCCCTGCCTGCGCCTGTGCTGCATAGCAACATCCAGTCTGAAAGCCAGTGGATGCTGCCTCTCTCTCCGGTCGTGTTTTCCTTTGTTTGTGGTGATTTTTCAAAAAGACCACTTAATAAATGAAAGCTTGACTATTTAGAGTAAATCACCTCCTCATCAGCTGCCACACCAGTGCCAGGGTTAGAGTTGCGTTTCCATCGTAGAGGTCCTGTCCACCGATTCCCACCAGAGAGAAACCTGCTTTATTCTTACCCAGTTCCACAGCGTAGTTACAGTTTTCTATCTGTTGGACACACACACACACACACACACACACACACACACACACACACACACACACACACACACACACACACAGTTAGTAACGAAACAGGTATGATCAGATATATGTTCATCATAGCTCCTATATATAGTGTGTAGTATTACAGAATACAAGCTGTGTCCCAATTCAGGGGCCACATCCTTCAGAGGAAGCATTTGGTGACTGATAGGTTGTCCAGCCTTCTTTTCCTGGGCCACTAAGGCTCCAACTGTTGGTAACCTATCCCAAGATTCATTGTGTAATGAAAGCAAACAACACTGACAGAGAGCCTGAGGATTACACCTTTAAATGTAAGTATTGGGTTTCAGTTCAGTTGAATAGTAAATGGTACAACTGTTAAAAAACCAAGGGCCTAAAAACCTCAAGTTTTCGTGAGAAAAAAATTATATGTTGTCAAGGTTGCTAGGCAACAGGAGTCGCTGTTACAATAGTAACTGTAGCCCCACTGTATGATGCCTGTGAACAGGCATAATGTATATGTACATATGTATATGAAAAATGCAGCTTTGTGTCAAATGAAGTCATTTTCTTATTAAAGTCTTTTCAATATTTGAGAACAGACTCATTTTTATCTATTTATTTTCTTACTTGTGCTTTTCAGGTTGAAAACCTGTTCTGTCAAGAATACATCATTTTGAAAGCAGTTTGCATATTTACCTTTTTTAAATGTCCTCCTCCGATCCCTTTGAATGGAGGGAGGTTGACTCTGTTGTCCCAGTCCACTGGCACCTTAATCCTTTCATACAGCTGGAGAATCACCATGGCGTCCTGCAGATCACTGTATTAACACACATGTGATCTATGTGAATTGTGCATCAACGTGGCACTAAATAGTGGAAATTAAAACTGTCACACATAACGATACTGACCCGTAGATGTGGTGAACATGTGGACTGACTCCGAGAGAGTTCATCCAGTTCCTGAAAGTTCTCTCCTCTCTGGTCTCACCTTGAGAGAGACAAAAAGAGAGAGTGATTTCTCACAGAAACAGGACCAGGAGGTTTTTGTACTTGTGGTTAAAGCTACCTCCTACATGTCAGGACAATGGGTGAAGGTCTGTGTGACAAAAGGAACTATTCATCCATCCTTACTCTCCAGATTCCATTCTTGGTTCTCGGGTTTGGTGAGAGCCGGGTGTTTGTTGAACAGCGTGGCCACGAAGGCCATGTTGAGCTTTGCGTTTCCACACACGACATCAGTAGCGGTTACAAACTGTCGGCACCCGAGACGATCGGCCTGTTTGAGCATACACTCTGCTCTCTTCGTGAGATCCTTTTCCTGGTAAGACAGGCAGACACACACGTTTGGGATTCATTCCAATATAATAAATAACACTGCAAAACATGTGTGGTGACAAATCCGAATTCTCTGAAGCATCTATGTTGGGTGAACTGAGAAATCACAGGTTCACTGAGAGATCGTCCTCATTTCCATGTTGTCAGTCTCACTGCTACTCTGAACAAATACATGTTACTATGACTGAAGAGACAAAGAAAAGAGCGACAAAAAATCATCAAACTATAAACCAAAAAAATGCCAAAAAAAAACTGCCAATATCTGGCATGTGATTGGCTTGGAGTTTCATACGCAGGTTACTGGAATGAAAGAAAACATTTTCTTAAAGACACCAATGAGATTTGCCAAGATGATGAGCACATGAAGTTCCTAGAAGATTAAACTGGCATTTTACTAAGACAATGCTTGTATGTTTTGCTATTTTACAGTGTACTAGTGATGCACAGATCGCAGATACATCCACGGACACTGTGTTTACTGCATAAACAGCGGACAGGTTGCAGGTGGGTGAAATAATATAAAACATATGAGGAAAATATTCATTCAATTCTCTAAAATGTGAACAGATTATATGCGTCCTTTTTTTTGTCAGGCATGAAGTGGACTCTGTTTGGATTGCTGAACTTGTTATGATTTATTATTTATTTTGGACAGCAGCCAAATGTGAGTTCAGCCTATTGTGGAGATGCCTGTTACCATTTTCATTTTACCAAAAAAGGAGAACTTTCAGTTTAAATAAATGTTTCTGTATTTAAAATCATCCTACTTCCATGTGATATATCACCACATCATGCATAATATTCCACTGAGAAAAAAATAGCAACGTGATCTCTAAATCATGGAAAATAATTTGTTTGGGTGGGTGGCAGGTGGATGATTTATGCATACATGCAGATCTGGATGATTTCATAGCCTTCCGCGCATCACTACAGTGCACAGCTTGTTCCATTGTATGAAAAATACTAGAGGGAGAAAGAGGAACAAGATTCAAATCCTGCTTACAATCAGACGTACAGGGTGGTATCATGATCCTAATATAGTCCTACAGGAAGCAGGAAGAAGGTCAACAGGAAAGTCAGCTTCCATTCAGCCTCCAACAGCCGAATGAAAAGCACTGAGTGAGTCGACAGGCGCTCAGTTTCACTGACGTGCCAGTGTATGTAGTTCTGTAGATCAAGTGAGGCCCTGATTCATTACTGATTTAAACTGTAATGTCTGCCTAAAGGTGAGCATTGCATTTGCATGCTGCCTTACAATAAAAAGTTTAATATTCTAACTGCAATAGCGGCTTCATCAACTCACGTATAGACCAGTCATATCGATGTCAACCCGAGGAACGTCCTCTTTGCTGCCGTCTGGAGCGATCTGCTCGAGCAGGTGGAAATACGCCTTGGAGTCCTGCACAGAGACAGAGATACACAAGCACACACACATGAGTGAACCTTCATGAAAGTATTTTCAAACACCAAACCACACTGATCATGACTCCCCACCACAAATGTCAAACATATTCTCCCGTAGGTTGGGTAGCCCTCACAGCAACGTTTTGTTACCTTGATATCTCCAGAGAAGTTTGATATGGTCATGCCGACTTTCTTTAAATGGAAATTGGCCCAGCGCAGCAGCAGCTCCTCAGGGCTGAGCTTCATCAGTTCTTCCAGACTCTCCCCTTCCTCCAGCAACGCTGCAATCGCTGCGCACACGAAGACAAGCACGACTCGGGGGTTTGTGGGGGGGTAGAATTGCAAAAGTGCATTGAAAGCAAAATGATGTAGAATCAAGTGTATAATTCTTTTTTTCTACCTTATATTTGTGATGTTAAAGTTTTGTGTTTATAATTTTGGTGTGTGTAAGAACATTACTTTTACTCCAAGCAGTAATTTTTTTCCCCACATACCAGTCTGTGTACCTGTGTGTGTTTGCGCGTACCTTCATTGCGGCTCAGCTCTATATCGGCAAACAATCCTATCTTGATAATCTGCCAGAGGAGCCCGAGCACAAGGTGAGGTTTTCCCTCCTTCAGGTCTTGAGCTCCGATGTTGACGACCTGGCAGCCGATGGCCGAGGCTGAATTCAAAGCCAAGTTCAGATTCTCCTGTAGGGGAAAAAAAATAGTAGTTAAAGACACAAAGATAGGAGGAAACTGACCATCTGAGCACCAAGTTCCTCAGCTGCTGATGGAGAAAGTTCAGGCCAGATTCTTTCAGTACAATGTGCATTTGTATATTAAGTGATGCAGTTTTAAATGCGAAGGTGGATAAAATTCACTTTTAAAAATAAACTATAACAAACTGCGTACAACTCTAATTCAAATCCATGTTATGAAGATATATCACAATTAACATAACGAAAACAGCTGATTAGTTAAACAGCTGACTGACCTGTGTGGTGAAAGCAGTGAGTTTCTTCTTATTGATGGTTCTCTCATCAATGGTGTCAGGAACAGAGAGATTGATGAGTTTACTGCAGCAACAAAAAGTAGAAAATCACAGCACTTAGCACACAAAACTGACTTAATGCAAAAAAAAAATAAATAAAATAAACTGACTGACAACTGGGCAAAGTTTACAGAGACGTAAAAAGAAGATTGAAGTTGAAGGTAAAATTCAGGACAGGGTAAAGATATAATAAAGTATAAGTTTAGGGTTTACCAGAGCACGATGCCGTCTGCCACTGCTTTAAACAGAGCTTCAGTGTTGGGGTTGATGGGCAGAACATGTTTACAGTCTGGATCCTTCTCCAAAGAAGAGTTGATATAGTTGGCAAAGGCAAAGCGCTCCTGCTCTGAAATACAGAGAAGTTAAGTGTCACTTCCCTTGCTAGTAAAAATCTGTCATGGATATGGGCCTGGCTCAGTGGCCAGTGAACTCTTATATATAGCACTCTATTAGTATTAGTATTAGTTAATGATTAGACAAGTTATTTAGTTTTACTAACCAGAGATTGAGTGTTGAGTTCCTTCACTGGAAATCTCGCTGGTGCCCCCGATGGCTACGATGCCTTCTTTCTTGTTGAGAGCCTTCCTGAAACCCTGGGCCATGCGGTCGTCCTTCATGTCCTGGAAAATCTGAACGTACACACAAGAACACACAGAGCAAGTTTGAGAGTCAGTCACACCGTGGTTACTGTGTATTTGTCAGGATACTGATCAAGATAATTGATTTAACACTTTTAGTTAGTTAGTCAGTCAGTCGGTCAGTCAGTCAGTCAGCTTGTTAGTTAGTGTTACCTACAGCCGTGAATTCTTCAAGATTGATGCGGCTGTCTTTGTCTCGGTCCAGCTTCTGGAGGAGTTCTCTGATCTGGTATCCAGGCAAAGGACAGCCCACCTCGCGGAAGAGGTCACCGAGTTCAGAGGCGGAGATGTACCCATTACCATCCACATCTTCAGAGGTGGGGCGGACGCAGGAAGGACAGGGACAGGGACAAGGAAGGAAAATTAGTTCAAATCACTGGGTCCTTCCACACATCTTACACAGAGACAAGTCAGTTTCCTTGTCAGTCTGCGAAAACAGTTGTATGATGTCTTGATCATGACGATGTATGATATAACAGTATATGATGACATTTGTGGCTCTTTAGGAGTTTCCTAAAGTCTAAAAAAATAACCCCTCAGGATCAGGATGGTCTAACTTTTGGATTGCATTATAGGAAGTGTAGGACAACAACTGATGATTAAGATGAAGTTACACTGATAGAAGTGATGCACTGTCCAGACAGAGATATTCAATAAATGAGACTCAGTGTCCTGACAATTACTTTTACTGTATATCTTATAGGAGTAGTCCGAGAAGAGAAGATCGATACCGCTCTAATGTCTGACGGTTAAATATGAAGCTACAGCCGGGAAATGGTTAGCGTAGCTTAGCATAAAGACTGAAAACAGGGGGAAACAGCTAGCATGGCTGCGTCCAAAGAGGAAAAATCCACCTACCAAAGACTTTGAAACTCACCAATTAACACATTATGTCTCATTTGTTTAAACTATATAAAAACAGAAATTACCAAAGAGGATATTTTTCAAAATCTAATACTACACCTTTAAAACAGTGTTTTTTTTTCACATCGAGGACCCCTGAACTGACACAAATTAGACCATGGACCCCCATCTGATAAGATTTTTGAAAACAAATGATTCCCCTTTTTGCTGGGAACCCCCTCGAGGACCCCTACTTTAAGAGCCACTGCTTTAAGCAATAAGCGAGGTGTGGGTTTATCAAAGGTTTCATTTCTCTCCTCCAGAAAAACACCTGTCTGTCAGATGTGCACACACACACGAGCACACAGTACATAAGAACACGTGTTTGTCAGATGCTTTAACCCACTTCAAATATGATTAACTCATTTATCTTTCTTTGATGGCTGTCTGAAACTTCCACACACGCACGCACATTTTTACTCACCCACTTTCTGGAAGCCTTCCCTGATCTCCTCCATCTCCTCTGCGCTGACCTTTTGCGACATACTGACACCTACAAAACATTTCAGCAGAACGTAAGCAAATGCTGCATTTAGGTACTGAAATACAATTTCATCAACAACAGTTGATTTCTCTTCAGCCGGCATTAAGGCAAACAAATGACACTACACCTTAAGTCTGATCTCATGCTATATTTATAACCAGTGTTACTCATATCATATTATTAAACATTTTATATTTCTCATAAATTCTTTGTCAGAAAAATCATCCCAGTCATCAGGATGATATGGTTTAAAGATGTTACGTAGTCTGTCTTTAATAAATCATTTTATATGAGATCCTACAGATAATTTTCAGCTGAACACAGTGATGCTGAGCAGACCGATTCACAATCGTTCCTTTGAGGATGAAACATTTGAGTATACGACAAACACAGATTTGTTAAATACGATGGCTCTGGGCTCTGTCAGCTCCATCTTTGGAGATACAACAGTTTGTTGCATTCATTATTCCTCTGTTTGCTCGGGTCAGCCCGGAGCCATACTTCAGCTCTCAAACAACACAGCTCTGTTCACTCAGCCAAGAAGGAGATAGTCGCTTCATCTATTACACAAAGAGCCACTTAGCTTTACAGCTGCATAAGCCTAAAGACCATTACAACATCTAATAGTTTCATGTAGATTGCCTTCGTTGTGATACGATTCTGTAATGGAGGGCATAGACGGTTTGTATTATAGCTTGTGTCGACAGATATTTATATTACAGCTCCTGTACTTAGATACATGATTGCTCTCTCCTGAACAAACAGATGATCCACATAAGCTTTTTGTATATAGAATCATACACCTGCTTTTATCTATAATAACTAAGTATGGATACACCCAGAGAGGCATCGAGCTATGAAGACAGTTTGGGCAGTTTGTGTTTACATTTTGAGACAGACACTGAGACCCTTAGTACAACCAAAATACAATGCAGGCACTTGGCCACTTTAAGCATCCTCGAACAGCAACAGCAATGTATTTTTCCAGAAACAACATCCTGGGTTTTCAAGCAATCCACATGACCTCCATGTTTGTTTTCTGCCAAATTATAACCATCAGCTTTCTATCTCCGTCCATACTTCAGTTAACATCTTGTGTACAGGGGTGGTGGAAGCAGCTGAAGTCTCAAAACCTCGCTTATATCAACCCAAAGGTGGAATCTATATCAGGACCACACTAAAGATTATTGGAAATGTTTTCTCCCTGTATTTCTTACTTTCTTTATTTATTTAAAACTATTTTGTAATTTTGGCAAAATGAGTCTTAACCACTGCCAAATAGGCTAGTGAAATAAGGGAGCTGAATGAATCTGTTTCAGCACGCAGATCCCTTCAGTAACAATAAATCTGATTCGATCTTCAGCAGGAAGAAGCAGAGCTCTGCAGCAGCTTGGCAACATCACATCAGACAATGTTATAGAAACTATCAGCCCAGATATACAGGCCCAGTAGGAAGAGATAGTGAGATTAGCCTGTACCGTATGAAATTTTGCCTGAGAGAGAGAGAGAGAGAGAGCTCTCTGCTGCAGAGAGCTGAGCCCTGCTAGCTCGTACTAGATATGACAGCTTGATGAATTTACATTCCCAGGCAATCAATGCAAGCCTCGGAAGCCAAAGCCATTCACTATTATTAGTCTCAGGTAACAACGGCATCCATTAGAGAGGTTTGACTTGATGAGAAATCCAGATCTGACTGAAAGACATAAATGACTTTTAAGAGACATTAGACAAAAAGATTTTGGCTAGAAAATTCCCTCCATTTCCATCAGGCTTCCAAATGTTCACGTGTGCTATGATCGTGTTACAGCGTTGCCAAATAAACAAATAAGCTTTGCTTCAGTGCAGGATGCAAACACACAAGCTCCCTGATCACAGGGGCCACTATGTCTCCAAAAAAAGCTTGAAGCACACAGTTTGTTTCAGACTCTGCTAAGAAAATAACAGCAGTGGTCAGATGACACATCGCCAAATGTCAGTTATCTATTCCCACGGTTGTTTGAATAATGAATGGAGATTATTTTTCTTAATGCAAAACAGGCCTATATACACAACATACTGTATGTGGCACCCTCCTCATGACAAAGACCAGTGTACATCCGATAACTTTAAAACAGTGATTACTGATTCACCAAACCGGAGAGACAGTAGTGTGGAGGCATTTTATAAGCTTTTTTAAATGTATTTCCTGTGCACACAAAATGCATTGTGGTCGAGCTGTTTTTAACCTTCAAAGACATGAACTTTGGTGTTCATCATTATAACTTAAATGTTTTCAGTGTGAAATAACTGCTATGCAGAACTGTTGAATTGCAGAAAAAAAAACTTTTACTGCCACCAGATGTCACTAGTCCAGGAGGAACAGAACATTTAAAGGCATTTGATGCATGTCCTTACTATGTTTTCTGAGTAGTTTTTCATAAAGTGGAGGTAGATTTGAGGTCTGTTTATACCAATATCACAGAAATGGATATTAATACTATCATTAAATTACATTATATAGTTATACACAACATGCTTGGCAAATACATAGAATGAAATTAAAATTAATAAATGAATTCATCTTTTGATCAAATTAACATGACATGGAATCAAAATAGAACAACAGTCATTAATGAAACATATTTACAGCACCAATTATAGTGATAAGAGCAAAGATCAATCATCAGTCACGCCTCTAGTTAAAGTTATATAATTCCTCCTTGGTCTATTCGGTGACATTGTGTTGCCTGGATGGTGTGTCTCCTCCAGATTTAGACTCTGAGGATTCATTCATCCAGTCACACCAGCCTGGGCGCACATGACCGGAGGAGTGTGTTTATAGGACCCTCACACAAACACACACATGTCTGTGTCCAGAATGACGATGCATTTCATATCACCATTCACCCTGACACATGTCTGCCAATCACTCCCCCGTACCTGCGATTCATCCCGAACATTCATTGAGAAACAAAAAGGGCCTTCAGTTATATGTATTTGAAAACAACTATAAAACGTGTTATTGAAGCTTAAGTGGCCACGGGGAATTTGATATTACAGCCTGTAAGCAATTTGCATTGTTTTGCAAATAGGTAAATCGATTAATGAAAAAAAAGACAACGAGCCAAATGTTTAACTTGCATTTAAAATGTTGAAATGTTATTATTCGTAATGTATTAAGATACAAAATGCATGAAAATAACATTAATAGTCTTCATTGGAAATTTTGTCTGAGACGAAAACTGTATTTCCAATGTCCAAACGTTTCCAATGTATATGATAAACAACATGAACAACAAATACTGCGCATTTTCAGCTATTGCTCGCACATTTATGACTCACACCCTGAAACACATCCTGAGGTATGCTGTGAACTGTAATTTGCTGAATGGGAGCAGAGCAGATGTGCCGCAGTGAGTTACAAATCTTCGTTTCTGATCCTCAGTAAAAGAAACAAAAGCTACCCTGTGAGAAAACGCCCTGAAATGCTCCTTCCTCTTACCTGAAGACCGCTGGTGCAATTCAGTACAGATCACCCGGGGGAAATGGATCCCTGTGTCGGCCTCTCTTTGCTCCTCTGTCCCGTTTTCTTCAGCTTGACCCCGCCCCTCCGAGCCACTCCTTCCCTCACCAAGCCTCCCCCGCCTCCTCTCCATCAGCAGTCATGTCTGGCCACTTAGCAAGAAAAGCACGAACTCCTCAGGGCAGGCTGGCATCTGATACTGTCTTAGCTCGGGGGGAACGTAGTTTATGTTTCAACCAACCTTTTATTAAAACATATAAAAAGGAAAGAGAAAAATGTCCAGTATTAGAAAGGTGATATAATGAAAACAAACCCAACAAATTTCAGCTGTTTAATGTAAAATGTTTAACCTACAAATGTGATTACAACACCATTAATGACTTATAAACATGACCAATTGGAGGCATGAATATTTCTTTCTTTAAAGAATTGAGGAAGAAAACCGTTTTTGTTTGAAGTTGTTATTATATGTAAGAAAAGGGAGGACACTAAAACAGAAAAAGCTACAGGAAGTTTTATTTGTTCATTTATTTCATTTTTTTTAGACCCAGAGGAAAAGCTAAAACTTCTTCTTGTGAATAAGCTTTGCCCCTTGACTGAACTGATCTGCACCAAACTTAGTGGAGATACAGGGTTTGGCACTGGGAGGAACCCATTCAATTTTTGGTGCAGATCCGGATCATTTATTGTTAATTTGAATTCTTTCCTCTGAGGTCTGGTGTGTGTTGTTTCGCACCGGTCTTGGCAGAGCTCTGTGTTCTCTGACTGCCCTTCTAGTTTGTTTTGCAATAAACAGAGTTCAGCACAGATAGCACACTATCACTGGTATAAATAAAAATCACCTCACCCTGTGAGATAAACAAACCATTTAGAGCTACACTGGCTTTATCAACTCTTTTGAACAATGTTTCATTCACTGTCCCCTCGGGGGCAAACCACACCTATTCGCCACCTGATTAACATTATTAGCCAACACCATTTAGTTTGGATGCAAAATGATAATGTATTACCTGGACTATACAGTAACACGTTAAACACTAAGATTATAAAATGTATCACGATCAAGCGCTGTAAAGTAGATTGTGTTCAAACTGTAATCTGCAGCAGATTACTGATTATTCATTCTGCAAACATGCTTTATCAGTGAGTGTAACTTTGTGTGAGAACTGTCAGAGCGCTGCTGCTGCTGCTGCTGCCAGTCTCTACATGCAGGAATTCCTCCTTTCACCCTCCTCCTCCTCTCATTCCTACTCATCTCATACCTTTCCTTCCTTTTACTCCCCCCTTTTTTCCCTCTTCCCTCTGCACTTGTATCTCTCTCTCTCTCTCTCTTTCTCTCTCTCTCTCTCTCTCTCTCTCTGTCTGCAGTGATGTGCTGAATCTTGTCAGAGTAAATTCCTACTCTGTGGCAGAAACCCAGGAAGAACGTTCCAGAAGGCTTTGACTTTCCTGTTTGCCACCCATTTTTATGGGAAACAGTCATAGTTGCATAGTTAGTGTCCTCTTGCCCACTGTCATTTATTCACTTTCATTTTTCGCACTGCCTGTTGCATTGGACCAGCTGTATTAGGAACTCTGCTAAACAACAACAACAGAAAAATATTTACTTAAAGCACGACTTTACACACACCCATTAAGACCCTGTCATAATTTACATAAGGTTGACTTCATTTAACTTATTCTAATTACTGTGATGAATAAAGACACTTCACCCCCAAAAAGGTACGATACTACTTTACAGCTCTAACTAACAGTAAACAGTATTTGGTTGAGCTTAATGTGAGTGTGCTCCGTTAACGTACCCTGGGTATATCAAGTTTTCTTCTTCAGCCAAGTCGTGAATTTGCTTTTGACTGTTAAAAAGAGGACTAGACAATGATGTCATTGAATGGCAGAAAGCTTTTCCACATCTGTTGTTAGTCAAGAAGCAGAAACAGATGAAGAACAGAAGTTCTTATTAATATATTGACACCCCCATAAAAGCTAAAAGCAATAAGTTTAGGGCTGCAATATTTTTCTAACATCAATCAATCTGTTGATCATTTTTTGGATTCATTCTTTTGTCTATAAAGTGTCAGGACAAAAACCCCTGGTGACATCTGGTATTGTTTTATCTGACCCACGGTCCAAAACCCCAAAATATAAAAAACAGAAAGTCATGATATTCAAGACATTTAGGAAATACTTAACATTTTTCTTGAATTAAACAACAATTTATTCAGCAATAAAATTGTTGTGATCAATTCTGTTAACTGAGTATATAGTATAACAGTATAGGTGTATAATTCATTCTGTTGATCAGTTGTTTCAACTGCATATGTTGGCATAGGTTTTATTTTATTATTAATAAGTAAATAAGTCATAGATAAATAGATAGATAGATAGATAGATAGATAGATAGATAGATAGATAGATAGATAGATAGATAGATAGATAGATAGATAGATAGATAAATAGGTTGATAGATTTTTTTTTTTTTTTTAGATAATTTCAGTGGAATTGTCACAATCAGTGGATCTGCTTGTGGAGGAAGAGCTTTCACAACTTTGGTTAAGTTTGGTGAATTTGAGGCACCAATAGCAAACTGTCTCTCCAGTGCTGGCCTTTTTGAAGCCTTTAGACAAAGCACATAGGTGTATGGCTGAATTTGATTCAGCTGCTTCAGTTCAAAGACCTGGTTTTGTGCATACTGACTCACTGTCATGCTGCCATCACTTTCAGTGGCCTTATAGGTTCTAGAGGAAATTGTAATTGTGTTGCAACATCCGGTTTTATGTAACTTTCAGAAGCCATTTCAGAATACAAACCATGGTGACTTAGGACACATATTGTCCCAATATAGTAGTAGCTAGCATGCAAACTAGCTAAGTGAATAAACGTCACTGTCACTTTCTGGTCTAACTGGCACTAACAGAGGGAACTAAATTAACCCAAGAGTCAGAGAGACAGACACCGACAGAGCGCTGAGAGGAGGTCTAATCAGGTCAGGCAGCAAGTGGAAACACCTGTGTGTGTGTGTGTGTGTGTGTGTGTGTGTGTGTGTGTGGACCACTGGTGTGCAGCTTGTCTTAGGACTCTTTGATTATCTAAGTCAAGTCAAGTTAGAACATAAGATAAAAAAGAAGAGGTCACCATCCTTGGACCCCAGGGTTGCAACAGGAATAATCGTAATGATTAAATATCAGTTCTTCCCTGTAGAAGTTTAGATTTTGTTGAATCATTTCGTCTGCAGTGCTTATTGTTTATTTTTGGTAATACACTTATATTATAACACTGTCATAGGGTAATGATTTATATTAAATTGCTTCTAGTAGCCTACAATTTCGAAAAAAAAAATAACCCAAACATATAATTAAATGACTAATGGAATGTGAGCACATGCTGAATTGAATTCAGACAGTTGATGGTTTGTGCTCCCATGTGGATACAGTGACCCAAGGACCTTGGATTTTGTCTGTTGTCGCCCAAATGTGGCTGCAAGCTGCCAACTGGCTCATGTGATAACGCTGATGATATGTCAGCAAGCCAAATAAATTAGGTCGGTCAATTCACTATTGTTGGCTGCTCCTCTGCCATGTGTGTGAGAAAGACACTGATAGGGGGAAATGGAGACAGAAAGAGCCACAGACAGACAGAGCGAGAGCGAGACAGGCAGAGTTAGACAGACCGGCTGAAAGACTGACCATTGTGCTGTTTTGGCAGGATGCGGTGAATGCTTTAAACACATGCTTCTATGACTCATAAACCAAACACACAAACACACATGAACACAAAGCAGAACAGAAGCCGATGCTGTTCACAATGTTTTAGTCCCATCAATTTGAATATTTTATGGAATTGCATATTTACCTAGGTAAACATTTGTTAACCATTAAGGTACAATACACATGACACGCCACCAGTCACTGTGGTAACACAGCCTGTACTGTAAAATGACTTATCACATTCTGTGGTTTGCTCCAAGATGGCAATTAAGTCTGAGTGAGTTGGTGGTCAAGTCCAATTTGTTTGGACTTAAATGGCCGGAAATCCTAGGGACATTTTCTATTGTCACATATCAATTAATAACAATAGCAGTCACTCCTTTCCAGTAAGGTGTCATTGTAAATCATGCAGAAACAGCAGTATGCACGATATAAGCGCCCTGACACTTACACACCTGAATTAAATGCAGGCATCATTAATGTTGTTAATTATACCAGTGTCTGACGAGTCAAAATGTCTGCTAACGGCACAGCTAACTTTTCTCTGTGGTGTGTGACAGTTTGGCTAACTGACTGATGCATGCATGATACATGTTTCTGTTTGGAGAATTAAAAAAAAAAGATGCAGATTTTATGACACATTATAACCTTTCACCTAAAGCAGAGGAGGAATTATGTAGACTATGTTTAACACAAAGCAGCATTTGTTGTTTGTTTTCATTTTTTTTATTGATCCACTGTCTGATTCTCCTTGAGAGAGTATATCATATATATAAAATGTCCCGCCCAGTATATTTCTTGGTCAATAAAAACAAAACAAGTTAAGGGTACCTTATCGAAAATGTTTATGAGAGGGGTTGTGTAAGGAAAATGAATATTGGCCTATATTTTAAACTCTCAAATATCAATATTTGTATCAGTCTCAAAAACCCTGTGTCTGTTAATACATGAAACAAACTTTAGTCAATCAGCATAAGGTGTGCATGTGACCCTCTCTGGTAAGTGTCGACCGTGCAGTAAATCTCACACCAGTTCAAAGTGCGGGTGGTTTTGTGGTCGGGTTGTTGTGCTGAGGCAGTGGTGGTGACTCCAGCTTCATTCATCTCACTGATGGAAAATAAGACATTTTTCACTGGTTCAGCCCCAAACCAAGATCCAAGAAGCTGACATGGATGAATTCTTCACTCAAATCTCACCCCATGCTTTCTGAATGAGTCTATATATGGAACTATTTGTTGGCCAACCTAACCAAACTCATAAATTGACAGCAAGCTGGCGTAGTGGTTAGTGAAGTCATCTCTTTTACCACAGTCAGAGCACTAGGGTCCTGTCCTCTGTGCATTTGCCGGAGCGATCCTTCAGCAAGAAACTGTCTGAAGACTTGAGTTTTTTTTTACATGTCGTGCTGTAAATGGCTCCACAGCTTCTTAATGACTGTAACATGATGCTGGTAGGTGTGAAAGAACCGTGGTATTAAAGGTTAATAATAGTGGCATTTAAGTGGCTATTGAGACTAAAAACTCCATTTAGGGATGAAATAATGCTGCAAGGTCAGACCTCAAGACAATATTTTCATCTTTTGCTCTTTCCAGTTGTGTGGGATTGGCAGAGCTGGCTGCCAATTGCTAGCTGTCAGTCAGTTGTTTCTAATGCCACTGCATGCTGTTTGACTTGAGCTGTCAACCTCTTGTTTACTTCGTCTGAAAGAATAGGTTCCACAGGGATTTACAGTTACCCTGCTACAATTTCATTAATGCCCTTTTCCTCTTCTTTCACTGCCATCTTTCTCTGGTCCTTCTTTCCACCACTACCACATGTTTATCTTCTTCCCCCATTCTCCCTTTCTTCCTCCCCTTTCAGGAAGCAACGTTAAAGAGAAAAAAACATTCACTTTTTAGCCTAAAACTCCTGGAAACCAGAGTTTTATCTAAACCTTACATAAAGTAAGTACAATTAAAAAGCACCTTGTGGGAGAGGTAGTAGAAGCATTAGAGGATGTTCCATCACATCCTGTGTTTGTGAAGAGGTTTGACCTCCGACCTCCACTCCAGTACAGTAGACTCATGTTGCATAAAGGAGTGGGAGAAAGGAATGCCTTTGACCAGCCACATCCACTGTTTTTTTTTTTGTTTTTTTTTGCAATCTTGCTGGATACAAACTGTTCTGTGTGCTTGCCTTTCATCCAGGCAAAAGAAACTCCCCACTGTTGTTGGTAACTTTACACTTGTACCATTATAACAGGTCTTTCAGGCTGTCCTTTCCATTCCTTATCTACACCTACAGTACTTCTCATACAGGTAAGACTGTGTGTGATCACACAATATATGAGTAATTTGAAGATTTGGTCCAGAAATAAAAAAAAAAAATAACACGAGAGCAAATTTAGGATGTTTTTTTAAAATTGTTGTGAGAGCAGGTAGAGTTTATGAATGGTGTGGTGTGGGTGTGTTTTTTCATGTGGTGTTGGGTCAGGTCAGGAGAGAAAACAGTAGCAGCCTGTACAGTTGTGTGTTGTTTGAAAGCTGACACTAGTGTGTGTATGAGGGAGTATAGTTGTGTGCGTGTTTTAGGCAGGTCCTCTAGAGAACAATACACTCTGTCCTCAGACCACACCCATCTTAAAATGCCCCCCCCCCCCCCCCCCCCCCCCACTTCCACTCACTTTAGCCCACTTGTCCTTATTTGGTCGTGCTGCCAGCTCGGCTGATGATTGGTTGAGGAAAAAAATCTTCTGGTGTAGACACACACCTGTGCAGGCTTGCACACACACCCACTCACACTAGTTCCCAGCATCTCCTGAGTACACACACACATAAACACATACTGTACACATACAATAACAATGTTTCTTCTTCATTTATTGAGTGTGACAGCTGCTAAAAATGATGTTAAACTACTGAAATACACATAATTACTATTCTATATGATTCATTTCATTGAGGATACACACACACAAACTCACACCCCAGGCACTGTCTTGTCTAGACCTGCTGTCCATAAAATTGTCACACAGTACATACCTGTTTCTGCAGGCACCCGTCTTTATAAATGCAGGTTTCTTCAAAACCTGCTGAGGACCAACTAAGACACTGAAAAGTCCAAACAGCGTTCCAGACCCTTAAATGTCACATATAAGCTGCAACTGAGGAAGCTGCTTATCAGTAATTTGAGGAAGTTGGTCAGTGACCGCAGAGAGAAATTTGTGTCTGCATCTTCTCCTCTAGGCCACAGGGTTTATAGTCATGGATTCACTGATAGCAAAATTCCCCTTATGAGCTGGAGATGCTCTTCTCTCCTGATTTTATCTATTGTGCTTTATTGAAGTGATAAACAGTCTAGTTTCCATATAAGCAAGTTGAAAAAAGTCATCTAAAAGCATAAAAAGTGGGAGAGAAACTGTGAATATGACATATTATGGTTTTAAGCCTGTAAAGTGAGCTACTTGACAATGTCCTGAAGGGGAGGAATAGCGGCCTCTAGCTGACACCCAAAGGAAGACATTATGAGAGGTTGCTCAATGTCACATAATTTTATTACACAGATACAGAAATAAGTAAAGTCTATGGATTTGTCAGATTTTGTTATCGATGTATTCTTATTTAGTTGAGAGAGTTATTGGAGTCATAGCGGTTCACCCTGTGTCGTCTCCTTCAGTCAGAGGACTCTCCTGCAGACTCCAGTTCAGATAAAACGGCTCTGGATGGGACAGAGAACCAAGATACTGTGTGTGAACATTAGGATTCAGTAAGAATATATACATACATATACATGACATCAAGATCAAAGGCTACTACTCAAACCTTTTTCTTTGTATTTCCCAGCAATGTAAGAAACTAAACATCTGATTTACTTGTGTAAGATGCTTCTATCAAGCCACTATCAGAGACTTTGTGGAAAGTTTCTGTGGAAAACTTCTAAAAGAAAAAAACTGCTCTTCTTAATTTTGTCCCTGAGAGCTGAATCAAACACTCTCAATATCATACTATTGTTAATTCATCATATCATTTTGATGAAAGTTGTGGAGGTAAAACACTGCACACTTGAGATTTGAGGTCTTTTGTATTGTTACGCTATTCACTGAATTTTCACAGTAAAACAGTAGCTGTTTTTAGTGGTTCCACAACAGTTTACAACTACGTCCTCAGTTTCACATACTGACCATATGACACTACCCAAGAAAAGGCTGCATTTGAAGGAGCCTTTGAAATGGGAGAGCCTAGTCACGCTGCTGTGACGCAATTGGTCTTCAAATGCAGCTGCTGAAGGATGCGGCCCCAAAATTGGGACACAGCTATAGTGTCTCCTCAATGGCTGAACTTGACAGCTGTGTGCAACAGATGTAGTCTGATTGCTGATTTCCCCAAAAGTGCAAAAAATGTGTACATGACATATATATTTGTCAGCGATTGTCTCAGATGAAAACACGCTTCCTGCAGTAGTACAACAATTCTCTACTCCTCACCTCTGCTCCTCGTTCAGATCAAACTCAGCCAGAGCTTTTTTTGCTAGCTTTGGTGTTTCTGGCAGACAGAAGGCTGCAGACAGCTGAACAAGGTCCACTGCTCTCTGAGGAGATCCATTGCTGAGACACACCGACAGGAAGTCTTCCAACAGTTGCTCACTGGAGAATCATACAGCGGGAAACACACGGTCATAAGCTGCTCAGTCAACATGAACATTTCGGCCAAATTTGTGTCATCAGAAGAAGTTCTAAAAAGCATTACATTTCATTTCTACGACTTACTGCACCAATATGTCTAATTACACACTTTATAACCTTGTACTAGTGACATGTTTACTGCTGGTGTTGACAAGTTGGAGATATTGGAGCCAAGAAAACAAAAGGATTCCAACTTTACCACAAGTAATTACTACCTGGAGAATGTCATTATAAAATATCCCCAAATGATGAACATGTCATAAATCAGAGCTCTGAGGTCACTTGAAGATTTTCTGTGTCTTTGGAGTCAAAATTGTGGTTGTAGTTTGGGTGGAGACTTACGAAGGAACTCTGTTGTTGGATTTGAAGAGCTGCAGCATCTCCCTGCAGAGAGAAGGATAGAGGGGAGCAGTTGGATGTTTCACTTAAACATTAGAGCATTATTAGAGTCAGATTAAAGTACAAGCTCTCCTGTAAATGGACAGAGAGACAGACAGACAGACAGACAGACAGACAGACAGACAGACAGACAGACAGACAGACAGACAGACAGACAGACATCTCTCTCACCAGGCCTGTTGGGTCAAGTTGGCTCGCAGCAGCACGGAGGTGATGTTTGAGAGAGAGGAGTTGCTCCACTCTAGACTGGACCTCCCTCTGTCACCATCAAACACCCTCTTTATATCAAGAGCACACGCTGCAAAAGACTGCTGAACCTGCAGACATGAACAGATTTATTTCCACAGTCTCAGGGAGGGAAGATCACACTGTGTTAGAAACTGAACACCATGATGAAAAACCAGGCTGCCCGTTGCCCTCACTGACCTCGGGACTGTGTTTCTCTCTGGCCATCAGGGCAAGCAGCTCCTCCACCAGATCTGACTTATTATAATGACCCACGGTGCAGATATCTGGAAAACAAGCACAGAACACCAGGTTTATAAAACAGAGCTGGAATCACATAATGATGACCTGATTCATGACTTCTCATGATTCATACAGTTTAAACCAGCAGAGTGAAGCCGGAGAGGGCAGGGTTTCTATCTGTGTGAACATCGTCTGAGTCATTAACTGGAGGACAGATTCACATCAAGACATGTACTGAGTGATTTTAGATACATCAGCTTTAACCTCACCTTTCCATATATGGGGCAGCAAATCAAGGCGGCTGTCTGTGTCCAGAGCCTGCAGCAGGTCCTTAAGTCCCTGAGAGTTCGGGTAGAACAACTAAAAACAGAGAACATCATGAAAAGCACTATTAAAGGTGATTGTACATCAGAGTTAAGTATCATCTCACTTCCTCCTGGATGGATTCACAGAAAAAGATTTCAAATATGTTAAATGATGTATGTGTTGAAGGCCAAGAGTTAAAGCCTCGCTAATCTTTTTTTTTTTTTGAAATATTAGCAATGGATCAAATGGACTATGTGTAATGGTGTCACTTGTAGCGAGGAACCCACACAGAATTACCACCTGACACAGTTTCTGTCAGCTATATCGAGCTTTTAAGGCTCTTTAGGGGGTGAACACAGTGAAGCATTTAGCAGCTAAAGAGTCTGATATTTTTCTTCAGCGCTAAATATGTGCTAAGCTGTTTGTTTACATGCTTGCCATAACAACTTTACAGTGCCCAGTATTGAGTTTTAAGAAGATATATTTGTGGGTTTAAGAACCAAAAACCATCTCAATGTAGTTTCACATCTCCTTTCTCAGGCTTCTCTCTGGAGGTCTAGTAACAACAGGTAGGTGAGCCAATCAGAAGAGAGGAGGCTCTGAGCCTCTCTTCTGATTGGCTGACTGTTTTCTGAATGATCCCTTAAAAATATAGCAGATTCCAGGTAAAACTCTCAAAGAAACCAAATCCCTCAAGGTTGGATGGTGGGTCCAGGTGGGCGGGCCTTGCAGCATGGCTTAGAGCAGTGACTGCTTTGTTGTGACATCACAAAGTAACAGAAGTACTGACGGCTGGTTTTAAGCCTCAGTTTCTGAATACAGGCTGTGTGCATTTCTCTATGGACTGAGCGCTTTGATACTTTCACAGTATTAATATAGAACCTAGACCTGCTTTATAAACTAACAACACATGTACATCTGCCTTTATACTATATGGGACCTTTAAATTGTAGACAGAAACATCAGTCTTACCTGTACATCTATGAGAACAGTTGATGTGACCCCCACTAAATAAAAGATTAACACCCTGTTGTGATAACCTGGGGTTTGGTCACACAGTGAGGTACTAGCTGCAGCTTCTAATATCTTAAAGAGGTATTACTGATTCCTCATATAACATCTGGTTGAAGTGAACAGGGAGAGAGGTGCAGTGATGTACTGACCGAGGGAATGAGCTTTTTGTACCACTTCAGCACTACATCGATGTGCTCCATCAGGCACAGCAGGGTGAAGAAGCGACCACTGGAGAGGAGCGAGCACAGGTTCAGTTACAAAGGACAGAGGTGTGGAAATTCATCTGATTTATTTATAACAGAGATTTAGCCCTGGAGGACACAGTTATACCAGGGTTATGATAATGTGGCTCAACAATGTGCGTGAAGGGTATGTGTTTCATGTTGGTGGTAGGTTTTTTTACTCACTAGTAAATACTCTGTTGGTAGGGATCTCCCAGCAGCCTCCAGTTCTCCCCCACTTCTAGTAGACTCTGTACTTTATAACCCAGCTCCAGATCTTTATTGCCGACACACTATGGGGGAAAAGAGGTGAGGGGAATGAATAGATTTACACCCGCTCAACAGTAACAGTGGATAGAGGGAGAGGATGAGCATATCTGCATGTTTTAAAACAAATTTAAAGACTTTTAAAATACCTTAATTTCTGCTGAAAACTAAATCTTAGGCTCATGTAACAAGTGAAATAAACAAAACCATCAAAACCAGACTATATATAATTTAATACAGCTAAACATAGTTAAAATATAATATGTTTTGACAGTAATCGCTGTATAAATCTAAAAATAGGCGAAGAAACACAAGTACTTGATAATAAACTCTTCATTTGAGATTATAAAAAAAGGACTTGCACTTTGCAGAAACACATTGGAGACAAACATTTACACAAAACAAGTAATAAAAAAAGACTTACTATTTTCATTGCAGTAGCAAAAAACAGAACTGGGAGGAAGAAGAGAGAGAATAATAAGTCAGTAATAGAGACACATACAGAGATGCATTTCTCTGCTGTGTGATGGTGAGTATAACTGTCCATGTATTTTTCATACATTTTTTAGATCCATTTTAAACTTCACCGGTCATCAAGGTATCAGATAAAATATGTAAATTTCAATAAAAAACTGGAAAAACTGAGGTGTTCTTAAACATACAGAGACACTAAAACCTACCATCACAAGGGTCCTGACAGGTGAAGCTGCGACCATCCAGCTCTGACATGATTTCCTGTAAGATGTCAGTGTTCCTTTGGTCAGAGAAGACTGGAAAGAAAACATTAAAACATTAAACACAACTCAACGTCCATCAAAGACTGCGCTGTAATGATCAAGTGTGTTGTAATATTAAACGCCACTGCTGTGTTCACCTGTTCTGTAAACAATTGACAGGATGTGGTCGTATGAGCCCAGGCTGGGAACTGAAACCACACACACACAAAACTGTCAGTGGAGAGATAAACAGGAAAAGGCTTATCATAAAACTCAAAAATGTTCAATTATGATGAAACATTTTGGGATTCTATTAAAATTTCAAGTTAAAAGTCAGTTTGGGGTTTACAGCCTCTTACTGTAACACAGTGCATGGGATGTGTGTGTGTGTGTGTGCTAATAGTTACCGATTCCCAAAGCCTTCATCTCATTCAGAGTTTGCAGAGCTTTTGTTCTGGCCAGAGGGCCACAGCGTCTCAGAGATTTAAGGACACAGTTGAAGGTCGTCAGGTTGGGCCTTATTTTCTGTTGATTCATCTCGGTCAACAACTCCTGCAAACAAAGAGAGATACACAACTTGAAGTCTTCACAGGGTGACAATGTGTAAAAACATTTCACCTGATGACACACAGCTGGCTTCACTGTAAAGTTCTGGTCTGAGTTATCACCTCTGAAACTGCCACATTGGTAACTTTTACTGCCATACATGGCAAAACAGATGTTCGGATGGTTGAACATTTCACAATACTGTTTGAAAATTCATACAGTAAAACATGAATTTTGAATGAACTGTAATCTGTCATTCTAAAAGATTAATATCAATATATAAGCACATTGGATTTAATAATATCCAAATTATGATACAATATCTCATCAGAGGCTTTCATACTTCTAAATTAGATTTTATCATCAATATAGGGAATATTAAATAAATCAATAATTCTGAAACTCATTTTATAAACAGTGAAAATACATTAAAAAAATGATTTAAGTTAAACTATTTTAACTCAACAATTACTAAGCATATTATTTAATCACTTATGAAACAGAGGTTTGGAATTTTTGTTTTTGAAAGTTCACAAAAATTTTTATCTCAAGATGCAGTTTTTCTTCCATAGAAAATAGACTAAGAATGAGGAATTAATGTTTCAAATATTGAGGTTAAATTAAAATTATTTATTAAATTATTTCACATTTGATTTATATATTTCACATAATTTTTTCTTAAAAATTATGTATTTCATAATGTCTTATTATTTATGTGATATTGAAAACTTTCTGGATCCATTATTATATAATTATATATATTATTATGTAATATATAATTACTTAATAATAATAATAATGATAATATATCATATTATTATTCTGTGACTGACTGATACAAAAGAGGAAATGAGGAAACCTGGAGATGTGTTTAAGATCAGCACAAAAGCTCTGTAACAGTGTAAAGGGTCTTACAGCGATCAGGTCCCATTTCTCACTGCTTTTTTCTTGGACATTTGGAGCTGCTATGATCAGCGCGTGGTAGATGTGAATGTCAGCTGTAGACAGAGTGTTAGGATATTAGTCATCTGCTTCCAATACACCGATATTTGAACAAGGATCAGCATCAATTCTCACAGTCAATCATATCACATATATCACTTAAAGCTACCGTTTCTACTATAAATACTGCCTTTAAAAGTATGTTTGCATATTGCAACACGCATTTCTTTTTGTATTTCTTTTTCCAACCCACCAGTCACTCTGTTGTTGAGCATGTCTGTGTACATGCTGAAGGCCTTTCCATGGGCTTCATGCTGGGAACACACAGACACAGCAATTAAAGCATGCATCAAAACTGATATCACTTAATACCTGCAGCTAAATTATTTTAAGCAGGTAACTGTAGCTAATGTGAGCCTCCCTCTAACAACACAATGAACACGCTATACTATAGGCCATTCCACCACTACTAACAGCAGTAATGAATCTGGCCATACCTTCACCATGCCTCTGATCAGAGCAGAGTAACACCGTGTGTCTTTCTCTGGCAGCAGGTTAAAGATTCTCTCAGCGTTGTTGTTTTCTTTCCAGGTAGTGTTCACGAAATCCGAAGCCTGACGGAACTTGACTCTCTTCCGCTTCCCCTCCTCTCCTAAGTCCTGCTGAATACACAAAGATAAACAAACGTAAACATACATAATACTAGAGCAGTGGTTCTTAACCTTGTTGGAGGTACCGAACCCCACCAGTTTCATATGCGCATTCACCGAACCCCTCTTTAGTGAAAAATAAAATATGATTTTTTTTTGCCCGACATAGTTAGTATGGATAAAATATTAAAGAAATCACATGACGTACTACAACGACAGTCACACGTTGACTACTGAGCGCGCACTAAATTCCCCGCAATGCTGATTGGCCAAGCAGTGTAGCATGATCATCTGCAGCCAGTGATGGCCAAGTGGGGCGTGTGTGTCATGACGAATTTACACGATAATTCAAGTGTGTCCGGACCTCCGCGGCGGAGGCTCTGCCGAACCCCTGAGACCGACTCACCGAACCCCAAGGGTTCGATCGAACCCAGGTTAAGAACCACTGTACTAGAGTATTAATATGATGTTTGAAGTCTCCAGATGAATGTTGCTGATGCGTCCTTTCACTTCCTGCAGCAGAAACCCACCCTGTTCTTGTCACTGAACATCAACCTGAGGTTTGGATCAGGGATGACTCACCATGTCAGGGTCTCTGTCATCATAGAGACTGATCAGGTCTAACAGGTCATGGGTTGTTTCCATGGAGATTGCTGTGCCTGAAAAAAATAAATGAATGTAGTCGGGTTTACGTTCTAACATCTGTAAGAGAGAGAACATATGCTACGTGTTTGTGTGTGTGTGTGTGTGTGTGTGTGTGTGTGTGTGTGATCTCACCAGCTTGCAGCAGCTGGTCATACATGTCCACTGCAGCTGTAACTTTCCTTAGGCTGATTCGTTCCTTCAGTGCCTCCTCGCTCACCTCCTCAAGTTGCAGTGACACTGTCTCTGGCATCAGACACTACAGACACAGACACAGACACAGACACACACACGAAAAACAACAAAATAATGATATATGATATAATAATAAATAATGTTTACAAAATACGCAATGCCAAACCGAAAATACTTTGGTCCAAGACTCAAACCATCACTACAGCTCTGACTGAAGGTCTCGGCTCACTACAGGCTGCTTAGGTGACTTGGATTTACATGGATACATTAACCAGGAGACACCTTTAATGATGCAGTAGAATTTTACAGCTGTAAAATCTCTTTCACTGCTGCAGATTCCTTAACTTTTCTCCTTAAGTAAGAAAAACCTTTTAAGAGATTCTGAGCAACACCCTTAAGTGACTCCCTCAGCTGAACAGAAATTAGTGTCATACTTAAGTAGAAAACTTACGGTGTTTTGTGCAACTGGCCTCTGATCTTTAGACCTCTCATTAAAGACACTGTACATTCATTAGCAGGTATAGATGGTTTCTTACCGGTACGTGTGGCTCAGCAAAGTCTTTAGTGAAGAACTTGGGATTGCTATTAATAAAGTATTTGGCTGCAGACCTGCCGGACTCCTGAGAGACCGAGTACAACTTCTGCAGAGAGAAGGGAGAGAGAGAGAGAGAGAGAGAACAGTTCATCAGTTACAAAATATCTCACAGTGACAGATTGTATATTGTTTCTTACAGCAACTATAGCACAGAGGGAAGTCTTTAGTTTAATTATGAATACAACAGTGATCTGAACTTTATATGTTCTCATTACTATCATTAATAAATAGTGGGTGTTAAAACAATGATATAACCTTCTTTTTTTTTTTTTTTTTTTAAATCCAAAACTATTTTTGCTACTTGTAAACAACACGGGACTATATGGAAAAGAATAGGCTTGAAACCACAAGGGGAGGTAATGATACTTACAACAGAGTAGACGTAAATGAGATGTTATTAATTACACATGTGCTTTCCTTGCTATGTCTACAATTCTGTCTTCTTATGCAAAAGATTTATGTAGTTACAACATCAAGTTAATTAAAAAGTACCAGAAAAATGGAGGCAATTTTTTTAATGTATCACATCACATATCTGTTACACATGATACCAGATCTGAGACCCAGTCTTCATACAGTATCACCAAAATTAACTGCTATTTCAAAGAGACTTCAAAAAAATAAAACCTAACTGGTGATTAAAACTATGTAATAACCCAGTGGTCCCTAAAGAAGTCAATATAAACAATGAATGACAAACAATATGAAAAGACAGCAGAGCAAGGTCAATGTAAAATGTAATATGTTTTGACGTACAAACTCAGTGGAGGTCCTGGGGGAGAGGTAAGAGTCATCCTGGAACTGGTAGCGATATGCTGTAGGATCCTAGTGATGAAAAGAAGAGACAGTGAGAAAACAGACAAGCTAATATACAGCTTCATATACACAGGGTTAAAAAGCTATCTGACAGAGGTGAAAGAGCTCTCACCCTGCCGACAGTTGAAGCCAGAGCCTCCAGCACCGCCTCTTTGCTCCTGTTCATTAAGAAACATGAATTTAGTGACTTGTTTTAAGACACTTCATGCAAAGATAAATACTCACTATCTTGATTTGATTTGTATGACACCTAAAACTTCATTACTGATGTGGACACATACCATGTTTTCTTCCTGGGGATGACAATATTCTCTGTAGATTCTGCAACACCATGGAGGAAGAGGTATGATTTTAATGTAATTAGATTACAATCATTATCAATAACACTCTACCTCTGATGAAATATCCTTTGCTACTAGAATGTGATTTGTTCAAGTCAAATCCAAAATCTAGAGAATCTCCTGCTCTGATAAACTTAAACAGCAATACTGGTTTTATTGTGTATTTTTCTTATCATCAACAAATACCACAACAGACCAAAACCAACAATGGTATCGTTCATCTATCACCACTTTCTGACTTCTCTACCCTGTTACTGGCTCTCACTCCCAAGCTCATTCATTCCTATTGAGGACAAATCTTTAAAAATGGGACAAATACACCATTGTATTTAAAAAAATGCTTAAATAATTTCACAGGAGTTAACGGTGCATTTGTTGGGGACTATTTTTAGCTGTGGATAAATACACATTTGGTAGACTAGAGACAGTATGACAGTGTAAGTGGGATTAAATCAATATGATCTAAAGTGACCATATTTATAGTAATGAAGGAACATGTTAACCGGTGCAAAAGTGAAGCTCACTGATGTATTTTTAACAGTTTCTGGACAACAACGAAGTTCCATTGATACATCAGTCTTTCATAGAGTATACTCCGCAGGATATTAGCAAACTTAACACACTGCTATATCCTGAAGTTGCTGGGTTGTGTGTATATCTTAAAGCAGTTAGAAATTTCTCACATTGGCAGTGCCAAATTTTAAATATTGATCACAACTCTCTTTGCAATTTACCTTTATTAGCCTCGACAACTTGCTGTCGCAGTGCTGGAGTCCAACCAAAGCTCCTTGAAAAAAGAAGAAACATTAATGAGCTAAAAAGAAGAAGAAGAAGAAGAAGAAGAAGAAGAAGAAGAAGTAGAAGTTACATTTTAGAAAAGACTACTTGATTGACAGTCCTCTGGCAGGCTGCAGTGTTTCATAGATACCATTGTTGCACATTTAGTATCTACTGTTTAAGATTAAACCGATGAAAGGGATAGGTCCAAGTGTTGGAGGACTTGATCAAGACAAAAAGATAATGACATGCATTGCTGCAACATTGTTGACATCAATATAGTGGAAAAGCAGAATGATGACAGACAGCATCCGTTCTTTGATTTAAAAAAAAGTTCAGTGTTCAACACATTGATAAAAACAAACTGCATGAACCATTTGAGGTAAGGTACCGTTCAAATGTCTCGCGCTATATCTACTTAAATATCAGTTTGCTGCAGTGATGTAAGTTAGCTTCATGAAGACATGACCTCCTGTCAAATGATGCTAGCTGCAGCTGCCAGACTCGTACAGCAAACGAATAAAATGATATAAAAGCCGACTGAATGACAGTCCTGTTCAAAACATAGCTGTAAATCGTTTCTTACCTGTGACCCCACAACTGCTCCAAGTTATTTATCACAAATCGTCCGTTTCTCTGGATGCAATGCCCTACGTGCCTCCCGGACGCCGCCATGTTGTCATACACTGAAGGCTGCTGGGAGAGAGAAACCATACGGGTCAAAAAAAAGGGGGGAGAAGAAAATAATAACAGAGTCTCCTTTGGAGAAACACTATGATTTTTTCACACTTTACCTTAAGTAAACTCTAACAATTTTCATTAGATATGATATTTTAAATGTTAAAATTTATTGAGTTCATAGAAAAGCCTACTCATCTTTATTTGTGTCTCCCCTCGGTTTGGTTTGACCTCTGACGGCCCCACGTGTAATACTGGGGCAGCTGGTGTGTCGCGTGTGGTGTTACTGGACGCCATGAATTTAAATCAATAAACGTTAAAAGTCAAGATAATTCTCCAACATGTTGTTTGGAAAAGAAGTGCCATGGAGGCGTTTGGAGGGCATGTCGTTTGGCATGTACTCTGCCGAAGAGATAAGGTGAGAGACAGCTTGTTAGCTTTTGGTTTAATGCTAAACACGCGTTCAAAACAACATGCCTGCTCATGGTAGCATGCTATAATGTTATGTTCCAGTGGTCTTCTTGCAAATTACACACAAACTGTAGCTAGGAGTTGTTGTGTAAGTGTTCGTAATAACTATTTCATGTGTCGTAGTCATTAATTTTGCAACAAATCCAGCCACATCAGGATGCTAAAATATGGGAAGTGCCCTTTTGATAGGAGTAGAAGTCATTCTAACCTTTCTATAACATATTTATTCTGAGGTCTGAGGACCCTGGGTTGACCCTACAAGGACCTCATCAAGTTGACACAATGAAAAAGCCTTATAAGTTATTTTATGTAGTGGTAAAGCTGCAAAGAATCCAATGCGTTTTGGAAAGCAGTTGATAATATAATGCTTTTGTCTCATCTCCTGTCCAGGAAGTTGAGTGTGAAAGTGATCACTAACTCAAGGTTCCTGGATGCAGTTGGGAATGTGGCCCCAAACAGCCTGTATGATCTGGCACTGGGACCAGCAGATAACAAAGAGGTACATGTCTACTGAAGTTGTATTACATACGTGTACAGTACTCTAATGACACATCTGTAACATGCCATACACCAGTCTGTTCCTGAGTTCTGGTTGTATCTCTGTTGTTTACCATTCTCTGTATTTAAGATTGTGAGCATTAAGTTTCAGAAAGTCTTTTTTTTTCATGTTACTATCGGTTATTGTTTTCTCCAGGTGTGTTCCACTTGCTGTCAGGACTTCAACAGTTGTCCAGGACACCTGGGGCATGTGGAGCTACCTCTACCTGTGTACAACCCACTGTTCTTTGATGTAAGCATGTCCACAAATACACTATAAACACGTACATACACATAAAATACACACATGTTCAAAGTGGATTATTACTGGGTGTAACACTGACAATCATGGACCCACCTGAGGGGTTAATGTCTGATAAATAAGTATTGATTTTTAAATCACTCTCTCCTCTCCTTCATCAGAAACTCTACCTGTTGATTCGTGGTTCCTGTCTGGCGTGTCACATGTTAACGTGTCCCCGAGCTGCCATCCACCTGCTGCTAAACCAGCTTAAGTTAGTGGACCATGGTGCCATGCAGGAGGTCTACCAGATAGAGCAAGTTCTCAACCAGGTGTGTTTATACCTGATGTGGAAACTCATTTTAGCAGGACCTTACAGACAGAAGCACACTTTATCCAATAATAAAACTACTGTTTATCATTTCAATACTTGATTGATTAATCTGGAGGACGAGAGAATGGTGACGTTCTTATATTGTGAATTTGTTGAATAAGGTTAGGTATTTATTCATAGTGAAAGTGTAACCTATTGCCTTTCTCCTGAGGAGGGTTGCTCTACTGACTAATGGAGGTTAATGGTGTTGTGTAATTATGTGATCAGTTCTTTGTTTATAATTTGTTTATGAATGTGTGTGAACTGTGTCTGTTAGTACTTGGAGGAGAATGCCAAAGCCTCTGGAGATGAGATTGAGCAGGTGCTTAAGGAGTTTACAGACACAGTACTCGGAGTGAACGCTGAAGATTCAGAGAACACCAAACCAGTGAATACACACTCTACACACAAGTACACAGACATGCGGAAGCGTTGACACTCAAATACAAACACATACACACAACTCAAATCAGTCTCTGACTTTTTAATATGATTTAAACCATTTTGTAATATACACTGATTTCAGCCGGACCGGGCTTAATGTGTTTTTGTGTCTTTTCCAGATTAAACATCTCGTTGAAAAGAAGAGCAGTCTGATAAATGACTTCTGGAGGATCCACATGAAAACTAGGAAATGTCCGTGGTGCAGGTAACTGGATAAAAAATGACAAAACAATTAACTTAATTCTCATTTAATTTAGGTCTGAGATAGTTTCTGTATCAAACCTTAACCCTCTTGTGGAGCCTGCCGTGCAGTACTCACAGATATATATATATATGAATGAAGTAAATATATATATAGTTGTATATAAATGTAGTGGTCTTGGTTTGAATATGTGTTGGACAATGAAACACTAAATTAGGAACTAAGTGATTGGCGTCTATGACCAGGGGAATTAATCTGACCTCTGTGCCTTGTTTTCTACATTCATCAACTAACAGAAAAGGTCTGCCACTCTATTTGTGTTATATATGATTCTAATGGAATATGGAATCACCATTAGTGATTAGTGATTGATTATTTAGTAGCACAGTGATAATGTGTAGTATCTCTATACCTAGATGTTGTTAATAGTCGTGTGTGTATGTGTGTAGGAGTGGCAGATTTGCAGTGCGTCGTGAGCACAACACCAAGCTGATTATCACAATGCCGTCAGGAGTACAGACCAGTGAAAATACTGATGGTGAGTAATATATTTTTTTAATGAAGTGAGAATATCTTGTAATCTATGCAATTCATTATTTGGGACAACATTTATTCATTATATAACATATTGTTAACTGCTGAGTGATGGAGTAATTTGTAGGAAAGAGCGGGTTTCTTCTTGTGGAGGTAGTGTATAACCTGTAACACTGCACCAACAGGGCAACCCTTGCCTATACATATGTACATACAATAGATAATTTTGACCTTGTTCTGCTTCATATCTCTTTACAGAAGATCTGGTGGCTGGGAAGAGAGTCTACCTGACCGCTAGTACTGCCAGAGACCACACCAGCAAACTGTGGGAGAAAGAAGGTAGGTCAACAGTACTGTCCTCTGAGGGCTCCTTACCCATACTAAAGATGAACATTTAAATTAAGTGTGGTCTCATTATATGTTTCACAGGACTTGAGTACTATCACATCTGAAAAGAAGCACATGAATAAACTGTAACATTTGAAAAATCATTAAAAACTGAATTATAGGTTGTAAATATCTAAAGATAGAATAATAAAGATCTTGTACAGAATCATTTGTAATTGATGACATACCCTCTAGATTTAGTTTTACTATTGCTTATGTTTGTCTCTTACATTATTTTTATTGATTTACTACTTTTAACCTTTTTTGAAGTAGTTTAAACCATTTTCAATAATCTGATACACATAATAATCTCTTAAACATGTAATAATCACAGTTTTGTTTTCCTGGCATTTTTGAGAATTCAAAATAGGAAAAGAAACCATTTTGGTGACGAGAAGGAATAGTTTTCAAAATCTAATCCCTCTCTCCTCTTTTATTTCCAGGTTTCTTCCTGAAGTGTCTGTTCTCTGGGCTTGAGGAGGCCACGGCATCAAAGGAGGGAGAGAAAGGTTTCTATCCTGACCTCTTCTTCCTGGAGCTGCTGGTGGTCCCACCTTCCAGGTACAGCTTTTAATGTAAAACCAAAAATGTTAAAATTTCACAGCAAAGGTCCATATAATACTTTGTTTGAAATCAGAAGCAAGACATATGCGTACAACATAATTTGGTTTATATTACTATGTAAGTAGAATTTATTTTCTGTGCTAATAGAGCCAAACACCAAATGTATGTTCTGCCTGTCAGGTATCGTCCAGTCAATCGACTGGGTGACCAGATGTTCACTAATGGTCAGACAGTCAACATGCAGGCTGTCATGAAGGACTGTGGAATCATAAGAAAACTTCTGGCTCTGATAGCCGGTGAGAAAAACACTCAGGAAGAAGAAGAGGTGAGATAATGTGATGACCTGTGATTCACGTATAAAAAGACATATCTGCACAAGTCCAGTCAAAGCATCTTATTTCTGTGGTACAATCAGACACATGGTGATTGTTGGTGTGTTACATTTCAACTGGATAGTTGGATTTTCCAAGATCCCAGTTGGAAATTTCAACTAGAGCGCCCACTGAAGTCGGGATAGTGACTCAGAAAGTTGGAATACCTTGACCAACCATGACCTCAAAATCCAAGATGGCTGCTCTGCATCAACAAAAGTGAAAGCTGTTGTAATATACTGTTTATTAACACTTCGGGCTTATTTGTGTCTTATTAAATCAGTCGTACACACGGTACTGTCCAACTTCTATGTGTGGACATATGTGTAATGCGTTATTATTAACGAGTATTGCTAACAATAATAACAACAACAACAAGCAAGCTACAACTGGAATGCTATCGACCCAGCTCTGACATCTGACTTGCGAGGTAAATGAAAGGCAGCATTTGAAAAGAACTCATCGCCTTTTTCAGGTTGCTGAACAGACAGACCAGTCGTTCCTGTCGGGGATCCCTGGGCAGACATTAACAGATAAACTCTACAACATCTGGATCCGACTGCAGAGCCATGTCAACATCGTCTTTGACAGTGACATGGACAAAATGATGACAGAAAAATACCCTGGAATCAGACAGGTATCGCATCATACACAGTGTGACATGTTGCGTTGTTAATATTAGGTTACTATGTTTTTCCAGATACCTCTCACCATAGTATAACAATCCGTGACAGTGTAGCGGATCAGCATGTGACAGTGTAATAACCTAACCTGGCTGATTGTCTCCTCTCCTCTGCCAGATCTTGGAGAAGAAGGACGGATTGTTCCGGAAACATATGATGGGCAAACGAGTGGACTATGCTGCACGATCTGTCATTTGTCCAGACATGTACATAGGGACCAACGAGATAGGAATACCTATGGTACGTCTGACTCTGGTGGATTTTTCCCTATGAGAAAGAGTAGCTAACTTTCTTGTAGAATGGAGAACATGAATAAGATTAAGACTGATCACCAGAGCTTGAAGTTTGAGCCAGAATTAAACAAACTCTGTGTCTCTTTTGTGTTTTTGTGCAGGTGTTTGCCACCAAGCTGACCTACCCTCAGCCTGTCACTCCGTGGAATGTAAAGGAGCTCCGCCAGGCCGTTCTTAACGGACCGAACGTCCACCCCGGGGCTTCCATGGTGATAAACGAGGATGGCAGGAGAACCATCTTATCGGCTTCCAGCCTCGCGCAGAGAGAAGCGGTTGCCAAGCAACTGCTGACGCCCTGTCCTGGTCCCCATAAGATGCCAATGAAGATAGTGAGTTCAGTACTCTGGTTGTACACTTAAAGATACAAAACCTTGTCGTCCCTGCAGTGTGAGTTAACTTTTTACTGTCAGTGGTATAACTCTTCACTCTACTGTTTTTTTCCGTGTCTACAGGTGAATCGTCATATAAAGAATGGAGATGTTTTGTTACTGAACAGACAACCAACTCTGCACAGACCCTCCATACAAGCTCATTCTGCCCGCATCCTCCCAGGAGAGAAGGTGAGAGCTCATCGCTCCAGGCTGATTTGTTTATTGTGATTTATTATATAAGCACAGTGGAAATTGTATTTAAATATATGATAACTCAATTTTTTTACGTTATCTCTGCTTGATGTTACAGGTTTTAAGGCTCCACTATGCCAACTGCAAGGCATACAATGCTGACTTTGATGGAGACGAGATGAATGCTCACTTCCCTCAGAGTGAGCTGGGCAGAGCGGAGGCCTACATGCTAGTCAGCACTGACCAGCAGTACCTCGTCCCCAAGGTGGGTTTATACACACTGCAGGTGCGGGACTTTCATGTGACACTGCGCTGTAGCTAATGTAATCTGTTAGCGATCGGACAATACTAGAAACTGAGGATTTATTTTTTTATTTAGTTGTTTTTTGTTGTTTTGTTGTTTTCCAAAATGTGTTGGTTGAGTTTTAAGTTTTCTATTTACAAAATGCGATGAAAAAATAAATTAAAATTTAAGACTGTTCATCTTAGAATGTACAATAAAAAAAAGAGGAAAAGCTCATGTTAAAATGGTAGGTACATTCACTTCAAGGGATTTATTGTTTTTAACTTTGCTGAGTCCTGTCAGGACAGAGAAAGTTACCTTATCAGAAACATAGTGTAAATAAATATATGCAGTATATTTCACATAATACTGTCAGAAAGTAAAATTTGTGTGCGTGGACACAAAGAAGGCAGGCATATCAGAACAGTTTAAATGATATATATTGTACTGCATTCATTTGCCGTACTGATCAAATATGCAGCCCAGCTCCAATTTCTTTTAACCTCATGAAGACATATGCCAGTGGTTACCAACCTGTGGACCACAAGGGCAATACAAGTGTGCTGACAAATCATGTACTTAACATTTTTGGTGAAAATTTTTTTTAAATGTTTTACCATGAAATTATCTTTAAAAATGTTTAAAAACTCCTTTCATTGTTTCATTTTCATTAATTTTTTTTTCTCATATTAATGCTGTAATCACTGTAATAAGCCAATGATAGGAACTTTTATATAAAAAAATACTCTATTTGGCGTCTGTATTCTGATGGTGTTGGATGTGGGCTGCCAACATTTTTGAGATTTTCAAGTGAGATGGAAAAAGTTGGAAATTGCTGCCATATGCAAAATAGGATGTGTAATTTGTTTGTCTAGTCATATAGCAGTTACATTTATACTATTCATCTAAATGCAGATCTGTATTTCAGTCTTAAGCTATAGGGTGATTTAAATGCTCTGTCAGAGTTCACATTCACCAGCAGGTGACAGTAAACATGAGGAAACAGGACACAGGTGATCAAAAAATTATTAAGTACTCATTCTCTATATTGTTGTGCACTGGTCCAATTCACACTTAGTTTAGCTTATATATTCTTTCACATGAACTCACAGAGGGAGCGCTCAAGTGTTTCTTCTCTCTCCCTCTCTCTGTCTAGGATGGTAAACCTTTAGCAGGGCTGATCCAGGACCATATGGTGTCAGGGACGAGAATGACGATACGAGGCTGTTTCTTCACCCGAGACCAGTACACTGAGTTGGTGTACAGAGGACTGACCGACAAACCAGGCAGAGTTAAACTGCTGCCACCGGCCATACTCCGACCACAGCAGCTGTGGACAGGAAAGCAGGTGAATGACTTGTGACGTTTTGGTCTGTGTTTCAGTAAATACTCTTTAGCTTGGCTTAGCTTGAAGACAAATAAAAGTAATAATAAGTCTGTTTAGCCCAAATTTTGAAGTTAGAATTTTGCTATGTTCAGATACAGAAACATGAATGTGTTGAATTTAATGTGTAGTATGAACACCACAATTTAGATTTTACTCTCGTTGATAAGGGGGCATCGGTCCTCAGGGAGGACAACAATTAATTATTTCATTGATTAATGTGATCAGTCTCATATCAGAAACCGTAACTTCTCGATTCAATGGATCTCCAGTCTCTACGTCAAAAGAATACGACAGGACAACAACTGGGTGTAAATAAAGGAGTTTATTAACTAAACCACTATCTACAGAGTAAATGCAAGGTGTAATAATCATAAAGATGAAAAATAATAATGAAATGAGCAGTGTGATGAGTTGGCAATGGTGGGAGAGAATATGTTATGGCTATACACTATGGCTATACAGCTAATGATGCTACATCTACGAATTAGGTTTGATGATTAAATATTGCTATATTTCGACATCAACCCAGTCATGAGCAGAGTGTTAAGACCGGCCTACTGTGAGTTGCGCTGTAGCTGGAACCCAGGTGTCTGGTTGCCGTGGTAACCCCAGAGAAGTAGAATCTAGGTGGATTCTCCTGAAGGCCGTGTCCCGTTATCACGATGACGGATTCTGCCGGTGTCTCAGCGAGTCAGCTCTGGTGGAGTTTGCCAGGAGACTTTCTGTCTCGGGCACTCTGGATTTCTGGCCGGCTTCTCTGCATGTTACATTTCAACCATTCTAGGATAGAAATATGGGGATTGACTTATTACATCGAAACAACACATGCTTTACAGAAAAGTTAGATATTTAATTATATATTCTTCCTCAGATCTGTGTCTGTGAAGAGTGGTCTGCTGGTCACTACTCAGGGTTGGAACGTGGGTTGTAAAAGGGGGAAAGACTAGTTTGTGTGTGTGTGTGTGTGTGTGTGAGTTCATGCACAGCACAACACAGAGAGGCCAGGATTCACACCTTTAGTGATAATCAGTCCTTTTAGTTTTACTTTTGTATATAAGAAACAAAGAAATATCAATAGACAGAGTTGCATTGTTACGGACTGGAGATTTTGCCTATATTCTCCAGTTTGCCTAGTGTCCTCTGGAGCTGACCATATTTGATCCATGGTCTGGTTTTGTATCCCTCTGGCATGCTAACAGCTCGTCTGTTTGTGAGATAAGGGTCCTTTGTCTCTGTTTCCTATCAATTTGATAGTTTGATGGTGGGAAGAGTAACAAAGTGGCAATTTCGGGTCCATAACTCTGCATGTCCTTACAATGAACTTTAATGGCTTGTGACTGATGCCAGACCAGGTATGTACGCTACGAATGTCTCTGCAAGCTCAGTTATACTATTGTGTCAATAATCTGATATATCTCGTAGGTGGTGTCTACGCTCCTGCTGAATGTTATCCCACAGAAAGCAGTGCCTCTCAACCTGGTTGGCAAATCAAAAATCCCCAGCAAAGCGTGGATCCAGGTCCCACCTCGTGCTGCTCCGGGATACAGACCTGACAGCATGTGTGACTCACAGGTACACAAGGATTTCACCTTCCAATCCAAATCGACGTCTCAGCATAGATACAGCTTGATACGAACTCATGCGTCATTTTGCTTTTGTTTGGCATACTGAAACTTGTCTCCATGAGAATGAAATAAATTACTAAAAAAAAAGATGTTTGAAACAAGCATGGACAGCAAACTGGGTAAAGCAAGGGGTAGAGGTATTCATATTTCAGGCAAAGTCCAAACTCTCCCTTTTTCTTTGTTTCCCAGGTGGTGATTCGCCAGGGGGAGCTGTTGGTGGGGGTTTTGGACAAAGCTCACTATGGCTCCTCAGCCTACGGTCTGGTCCACTGCTGCTATGAGCTGTACGGAGGAGAGACCAGCGGCAAACTGCTCAGCTGTCTGGCTCGACTCTTCACTGCCTACTTGCAGCTATACAGAGGCTTCACTCTGGGTAAGAACCCAGTAAATATGAGACACACGCCTGACACTGAAATATTACAGACAGGCACAATCAGCTTAAATCTGTCAGCTGCTGTGTGTAATTCACTGAAGATAGAAGATGAATGTCATGTTTAAGCCCTGTTTGTCTGCGTGTGCAGGTGTGGAGGACATTCTGGTGAAACCGGGTGCCAATAAGCAGAGGAAGAAAATCATTCAAAAATCACTAACGATCGGCACCAAAGTGAGTTTGAGCACAAGCTCGTTTTGCTGAAATTGAAAGCCTGATGGTGTTTTCATTATTGACATTAAATCTATTAAACGTAAATACATAGAGCACCTTAATTAAAGCACAATTTGTGTGTTTATTAAGCAAATTAATAAAAGACATGACGAATAGTCCACAGTAAATGAGTGTTTAGAAAGATTGCAGCCTTGTCAAATTCAGTGCCTCCTCGTCAGTGGATGCCACTGGCCAAAATGGCTGCCACAGTGAAGGTGTAGTTCATGGGCCCCACGGTGCTTCAACATCACCACTGGGGATAAATATGTACTACACACAAACATAAACTGCTACAGTCAAAGAGCACTATTATGCTGTCATGACTGATTGCTGGAGTCTTAACTGTATTACCTTCAGCCTCTCCAATAAACAGAAACTTTAAATTCAAAACTTTCTGCCACAATGGGCCTCATGCAAAATCTTTTTCCAAATCTCTTATTTTTTTGTGAGGTTTTCTGATGCAAATGCTCCAAAACAATTAGAAAATATTAATAGAAGGCTATAGCTACCAATGATGTTTCAACAGAGCAGAGCTTTACTGTGACAGAAATAAAGAGAGAATGGTGTGACATGAAATTAAACACTAAAAAACATCTTTCTAAAGTTCAGTGTCCTTAGCTAATATGGGATGTGACAGCTGCAGAGGTTTAAGACAAGAGAATAAAAATCATTAAAAGTCTTTTTAGGAAGCTATGATGATGGTAATGTGCTGAACTGAATATACATTTAGCATTAAGTTTATTTTGGTGATATTATTTTTGTTGATTTTGATTTATTTTTAGTTATTCTTACATTAGGCCAGATATCTTCATCGTAATGTTATCTTCATTCCACACATCGTGGCTTTAAAAACAACCTAAAATGAAATAATCTTCAGTGGAAAGGGGTAAATTAATTGTTCTTTGTTTTTCAGGCCCTCCAAGCAGCCTTCAACCTGCCCTCCAACGTGGATCAAGCTGAGGCTCAGAGCCGCTGGCAGGACGCTCACCTCAACCCAGACCAGAGAGACTTCAGCATGGCTGACCACAAGTTCAAAGAAGTGGCCAACCAAGTGAACAATGACATCAACAAGGTCACTATTACTACTGGTACCAACAATACTGCAACTGCTGACAGTCAGTACAGTGAACATTACTCATGTTGGAACACTTTGTGAAATGGAATAGGAAGACATGGGACATTTCCACCACAGAAGCTTTCACAGGGGATCATGAACTTTTTGAGGAACTGAGTATAGTTCCTGACTTCCACTCGGTCCCTTCCAATAATAGAAATAATAGAAATGTCCCTGATTCATGGAAAGTACTTGGAACGATGTTTGTGTCGTAATTATTCACATATGGTGAAAATGCATGCAGACGGCCTCTACAGGTCCTAGTCCAGCTCCTGAGTTTGGTTCCTGTGATTCATAGTTCCTGATTGAAGAAGTCAGTTGATCTATGTACTTTAACGTCCTGTTGGCTCCTGTACTGACCTCTTTTCATCAGTCATGGTCACTTACAGAGCAGCTTGCAACTTTTGTGTCACGTGATTTCCTCTCATTTTCTGTCAGCTTTCTTTTTGATAATTATTTTTGAAATTGATATTTTTTTTTAAGTAATGCATGTGGTCAGACATGATGAAAATACTGTCTTGTGTGTCCATAGGTGTGTATGCCCATCGGACTCCACACATCGTTCCCAGACAACAACCTTCAGCTGATGGTCCAATCAGGTGCCAAGGGATCTACTGTTAACACCATGCAGGTAAACCCCCCCACCACCACCACACACACGCACACACACACACACACACATACACCAACATACCCAATTTAAGATACACAAACAGTCATAAGATACACTAACACACACACTTATACACACAATAAAATGAAATCTACAACACACAATCACAGTAAAGAGATGTGAGCCTCATGCAGACTGCCACACACACACACACACACAACTCACTAACTCACTAACTGTGTTTCAGATTTCGTGTCTACTAGGTCAGATCGAGTTGGAGGGCCGTAGGCCTCCACTGATGCCCTCTGGGAAATTCTTGCCGTGCTTCCAACCGTATGACCCTGCACCTGGTGCTGGAGGCTTTGTCTCTGGAAGATTCCTCACAGGCATCAAACCACAGGTACGTGAAGAGAGCTGTGAGTGTGTCTGAGTTGTGTAGAGGATTTGTTTTAAAAGCTGCTTTTCCAAAGTAACTCTTGCAAGTCTTTTAAATGAGAATGACTTTTTAACTTAAGCTCTTTCAGAGGTTTTACAAGACTCTCCTTTCATCATGATACCTTTTCTTCCTTGTCTGTGTTTAATCTGTTGTGTTCAGGAGTTTTTCTTCCACTGTATGGCTGGCAGAGAAGGACTGGTCGACACAGCTGTGAAAACCTCTAGATCAGGATACCTGCAAAGGTAGTGTAAACTTCACTGCTCAATAGACCAGAGAAGATTTGCAGTTGTCTTAAAACATGTTCTGAGGCATTAAGTTCACTTGTCTTGTTTAGGCCCACTGAGGTCTGATGCATGTCCCCGTAAAGCCCACTATTCCAATATTACAACGTCACATTTAACCATCCTAAAAAAAGATCTCTGAATGTTTTTTTTTTTTTCTTCTAAAAACCACATTTTCATAGTCAGTGGGCCCTATTGTTTATCCTCACAATGCTATTGGATGGAATACGTGTTTATAGGTCCGGTCATCTGACCATTTTACAGGGTTAAACTGTGATCTCAGTCAGACAAATGCCCAAAACAGTTCAAACTGACTGCTGAGCGACAGATGGATGTTAGCATGTCATTAAAATGTCTGAGTTTGGAGCAACATTTCTTCCTGGGGTGACTGCTCATAGAATATTGTTTGCTTTAAAAACCAACCTTGAAGTTCTCTTTGAAGTGACAGGAAGATACAGCCATGATCCCACTCAACTCCTGGAAGTATTATTACTTTTGACTCAAATACACTGACAAGTTAAGTACAAAAAGATATTTTGTACCAAAATTCAGATGATTCGTGAAGGAAACTCTGCTTCACCATGGCTCTGGCATTTGTGGAATAGTTCATTTAAATTTTATTAGTGCAAAATACACCCTCAGCCTCATTTATCTCTTTCTTCTATCCTCCCTCACATCCTCTCCTCTGCAGATGTGTCATAAAGCATCTGGAGGGTTTGGTAGTGCAGTATGATCTAACAGTGAGAGACAGCGATGGATCTGTGGTCCAGTTCCTGTACGGTGAAGATGGGCTGGATATCCCCAAGACTCAGTTCCTGCAGCCAAGACAATTCCCCTTCATAGAGGACAACTATGAGGTAAAACACCAACATAGCCTCGTGAACATGTTGTAAATAATTACATGTATATAAATAATGCTGATGGAACTTTGGGCAGTGAGAAAATGATTATATACATTTTGTATGTATATACGTAGTTTGTTTGAATGTCTGATGTTGTTGTCTTCTTTTGGCTTTTTACCTTGACACCCTCACAGGTGCACCACACGTTATTCAAACAAATAATCATGGGGAGAACATATTGGGATTATTTTAGCTGTGGTTTAGGAAGTGTAACTGAGGTCTAAAACATGAAGCTGCATGAAAAATGATCATTTATAACAGGGTTTTTCAATATCTGACAACGTGGGCCCCTCTTCAGGAAGGGTCAAGACAGCTGTCCCATCCAAGACCCCCTTTTTTTTATTATTGATTTGGGAAAGAGCGACCTGGAGTTCCCATAATTTGGAGGCTAACTTTAGGATTGTGTTTTTTTAGTCTGTATTTGGTCACATTTTGGCAAATTGGTTAGCTATTTGCAGTGCATTTGTGTACTTCCAGACAAGTATCACTGGATTACATTGATACTAAATTAAACTTTAAAACATAAAACGGAGTTCTGGAGCTAGAAGCAGCATCTTTTTCGTGATTTCTAAGCAGATTTATGTATTTTCATTCACAATGGACATCTGAGATAATGATGTCCTCTCAGTTTTTCGGATAATTTGTAACCAGGCAGATCCCACAACTTGTTGTGACCTGCGCTGTGTGACCACTGTACCACAGCATATCGAGCTGATTGATGCGCTGCATGCACGATGTAAATCAGGCAGTGGGTGGTTCATGTGAAACAGGGCACTATGGAGAAGTCAACTGAAAAGTTGAAAAAACTTGGGGAAGTTGTGGTGAGTCGAGGCTGCCTCGACGTGTCGGCAGCGCAGGAGTCATCCAAAAACGCATTAGACATTAGCGTTTAGTAGCTTATTTTCTCAGTGGATCTGTGTTTTTCTCTGCTCACCGCATCTTTCTCACCTTTTTCACCCCTGACCAGTTTGCATGCCTGCTGACGACAACAGCAACAGCCCCATGAGGATTAGTCAATTAGTCCACAGCAGATGGTGAATTCGCATTTAAAAGATTGCAGCCTTGTCAAATTCAGTGCCTCCTCCTCATTGGATGCTGCTGGCCAAAATGGCTGCTACAGTGAAAGTGTGGTTCATGGGCCCCACTGCTCTCCAGCGTGGCTGCTGGGGATAAATATGTACTACACACATGAGCTACAGCCAGGTGACAGTGTGCCTAGCTTAGCATAAAGACTGGAAGTAGGGGGAAACAGCTAGCCTAGCTCTCTCCAAAGCAAAAAACAAAAACATGCCTACCAGAAGGTCTAAAACTCACTAATTAACTTGATGATTCTTGAAACAGTTACAGCAGGTAACTACCTCTAAATCTACAAATAGCCTTTTTACATTTTGCCTTTTGTAGGGATTAAACAAGATGATTCGTCTGCATTAGAAGTGCTTCTGTAAGTTAGCTGGCTGTAGTCCGTACTTAACATGAAGACATGACCGGGATATTCATCTAAATCTCTTTGCTAGATAAGTTTATTTCCCAGAATGTTGAACAAACTTGGATAATACCAATCCTGACAATTTTGTGTCTTAAATGTGGCTTAGCTGAATGTATCCCTTCTGTTAAAGCACATTTTACTTTATCTTCCTACTCAGAAAAGCCCATAGTGTCACATAATTACAAAAAATATTTGTACATTTTTTATTTTCCAGTAAGAAGTATCTTATGTAGAAGTAGAATGGATTAATGATACACTGTTTGTGCACTTCAGCGTGACACACTTTCCACTTTCCCTACGTAACCAATGATGTTTGTTTTTGGTGTTGATGAAACTGTTGACCTTGTGCTTTCTCACAGTTGAAGCTTTTTTTTTAGCACATAGACTAGAAGCTCTAGTGTTTGAATAACACATTAATAACCGCACAGCTCCACACAGAGCTGAACAGTCGAAGGGAAACAACCATGTATGTGCTTTGCCTGTTAGGTCATCCAGAGGTCCCAGGGCCTGGACAAGGTTTTGGCACGTTTGGACCCTCAGACCGCCAGTCAACACTTTGCAGCCATCCAGCGCTGGAAAGCAAAGAGAGAGAATGCAGGTCCACGGAGAGGTACATAACAACATGTGTCAAGGCAGTGAAATATTCTCACATCTTCAGTTGCTCAAACCACTGATAATCAGATTGATCTCTTAACTCTTTTTCAAAGTTTGAGGATATATTGAAGGTGAAGATTTTTATCATTAAACCTCTTGTTAGAGTTCAGTATTGAGCAAGAGTGATTGTGGTTTCACTGCCTTTTTAAGTTATGTAAGAGATCCCTGGATGTGCTCAGCAGAAAATCAACAGCCCATGAAATAATTTAACTTGAATGTATGATCAAGTATATGATGTGCAGAAAGTAGGAGCAAATAACAAAATAAAATGAAACTGGTTATTCTGCTCTAAATAATCGTTTTAATCGAAGAAAAATAGTATTTGAATTTGAATATTTTTAATTACATAAATAGGTTTCACTGATAGACATTATTGTCTTCTACTGCCTCATCTTTGATGGTTTATTTTTGTTCCGGAAAATCTGAAAGAGAAGTTATGGTATTTTTTTCAGCTTGAATGTCAGCAGATTTTTCACACTATCACCAGTTAGAAGGTTAGAACAACCTACATGAGGTAGGGCTGAAACACTCGCTGCTGCTTGTAAAACGCATTACTGTGAGTGTGTGGTAACAACTCAGGCAACTTAGATGAACTGCTGAAAATTTTATGAACTCTCCAGGCTTCTCTTATCTTTATGATAGTGGCTGGACAGTGAAGAGAGATTTCAGTGAGTAAATCAAACTCAAATGTGGGGCGACAAAAACATGATTTTTAAAATGAGGCAGGCTTGTTCCTCTACTACTACAATTAGTGGCCCCCTCCAACAGAAAGTAGATTTCTAGTACATCACCTGTATTAGAGGATCATTGGATCAGGACAATTAAGTGAAATGTTAACAAGACATATTAACATTGCTTTTGTGAATATATACCATGTAATGTTTGTGTGTATTTGTGTGTTTTAATCTGTGTCAGGAGCGTTCCTGTTGTTTTCCCAGAAGAAGTTGGCCAAACTAAAACAGACTGAACAAACAACACAGTCAGATGTCAATGGCAGAAATGCTGTCATGCTGCAGGTATTTATGCACAGAAAAGTTCAAGTGTACAAAGCATCGGTCAGATTTGGCACCAGACTCTGTTCCTGCAGCCTTAGTACAAACAGTTTTTATCTCCAGCCTAGTGTAACCAAATAGTAACTTAAACTGTGCTCCCTCCGCAGGTTGCACAACAGTGGCACTCTCTGGATGAAGCTAGCAGATCAAAATACAGCAGGAAGTCCTCTCGCTGCCCTGAGCCCTCGCTCGGCTCGTTTAGGCCAGATGTCTGCTTCGGATCAGTGTCTGAAAACTTCCATGACATCACAGAGAAATATCTGCAGAACAGAGGCAGTACGAGTAAAGACACGCTAGACACCCACAGGTACTGAACGTGAGCGTTTTCACATGGGTAAAGAAATTTCTACATTGTAACATTTAATGCAATTTTATGAAGCCAGAAAATCAAAGAAAATACTTTACCTTTGCATATGAGGATTTTTAGTGTTCTGCTTTTGTGAGCTCTTCTGGTCCTCAGCAAGACAATAAGGTCAAGGGATCAATGGAAAAAGGCCTCAGGCTTTTACTTGATTTGACTAATTTGACTACCTGCTGCTCACAGTCCAGCCCATTAAATGGTCTCATTTTAAATAACTCAAATTTGTGGGAAAGGTTCATCGCCACAGGGCATAGTGTCTGACACTGCAGGTGTGCGTGTTTTTAGGATGAAACGGAGGATATTACTACATTTGATGCATTCATTCAGCTTAAACATATGTATGTATTTATGGAGGCTTAAATCTACCATTTACACATGAACCACTTAAATAAATAAATGAGACAAATTTCAGTAGTCTTCCTGGGGTGAAAGCGTAACAATACATAAAATAATGATACAACACTTTCATCTGAATGTGAAAACAGGCCAGTAACTCCCAAAACTGAAAGAATATGATAAATAAAATAAAATCCTCATTTAGTCCACCACCGCACTGTATTTGTTTCTTAAAGCTAGACAGAAATTCAACTTTTAATTTAGTTCAGTTGCTACACAACACTTGCAAACACTTCACAAGTTATCATACACCTACCATCACCGTCCTTATTTTGTTTTATCCAACCACAGCTTCTGTGGAACCAAGCTAAAAAAAACAAACAAGCAATGTGCTTTAAGAGAGCACATGATTCTTGTCACAGACAGGTTTAAATCCTAATCCACAGCTAAGTGAATGACAACAGCAACAGCCCCATGTGGATTAGTCCACAGCTGATGGTGAATTGATGTTGAAAAGATTGCAGCCTTTTCAAATTCAGTGCCTCCTCCTCAGTGGATGCCACTGGCCAAAATGGCTGCCACAGTGAAGGTGTAGTTCATGGGCCCCGCTGTTCTCAAACATGGCTGCTGGGGATAAATATGTACTACACACAAACAGTAAGTGGCATGAGCTAAGCTAGTTTTACACTGCAGTTTCCATGACAAATACCCTACTGTGTGGTGTCTTTTACTGTCTTTAAATATAGAAGTAATTAATAGTAGCATCAAATACTCAAGAGTAAATATCCCCTTTACACATGATCACTTCTATAAATACATGAGATTCATTTCGACACGGCAGTCTTGTAGTGCTGAAAACATAACAATTGATAAAATTACGTTTCTTTCCTCATTCAGTCGATCGCTGCACTTTTTGTTTCCTAAAGCCAGAAACAAATTAAGCTTGTAATTTATTGCCGTTACTACACAGCACTTGCAGAACCTTCACAAGGTGTTTTTTTTAAATATTTTAGCCAGTGTGACAAGACAATTGACAACATCACAATACAATAATGATTCCTGATAAATAAAAAACCTATTTATATATGTGTCTCTACCTGTTGTGTCTTGTTGAGAGGTTGATTTTACTCAGCATCCTTCTCTCTCTGTGTATCTTCAGCCTTCGCCAGCTGTTGTACTATAAATGGCAGCGTTCACTGTGTGATCCAGGTGAAGCGGTGGGTCTGCTGGCAGCTCAGTCCATAGGTGAGCCCTCCACGCAGATGACCCTCAACACCTTCCACTTTGCTGGCAGAGGAGAGATGAACGTCACTTTGGGAATACCCCGGTAATGTCACCTCCTCCCTCCTTATTTACCTTTTTATGTGGATATTAACAGATCATCCAGAGCATACATATTCAATTTCAACTTCAGCCTTTATTATTATGTATTATATTAAACTCACTGTTAATAAAACTATAAACATAGAGCACTTTTCTGACCCATTAGCAGTGAGCATATACACTACCGTTCAAAAGTTTGGGGTCACCCAGACAATTTTGTGTTTTCCATGAAAACTCACACTTTTATTTATCAAATGAGTTGCAAAATTAATAGAAAATATAATCAAGACATTGACAAGGTTCGAAATAATGATTTTTATTTGAAATAATAATTTTCTCCTTCAAACTTTGTTTTCGTCAAAGAATGCTCCATTTGCAGCAATTACAGCATTGCAGACCTTTGGCATTCTAGCTGTTAATTTGTTGAGCTAATCTGGAGAAATTTCACCCCACGCTTCCAGAAGCCCCTCCCACAAGTTGGATTGGCTTGATGGGCACTTCTTGCGTACCATACGGTCAAGCTGCTCCCACAACCGCTCAATGGGGTTGACATCTGGTGACTGCGCTGGCCACTCCATTACAGATAGAATACCAGCTGCCTGCTTCTTCCCTAAATAGTTCTTGCATAATTATGAGGTGTGCTTTGGGTCATTGTCCTGTTGTAGGAGGAAATTGGCTCCAATCAAGCGCTTTCCACAGGGTATGGCATGGCGTTGCAAAATGGAGTGATAGCCTTCCTTATTCAAAATCCCTTTTACCTTGTACAAATCTCCGACTTTACCAGCACCAATCGTCTATTTTTTCAAACTAGAGACTCTAATGTACTTGTCTTCTTGCTCAGTTGTGCAGCGGGGCCTCCCACTTCTCTTTCTATTCTGGTTAGAGCCTGTTTGTGCTGTTCTCTGAAGGGAGTAGTACAGGAAATCTTCAGTTTCTTGGCAATTTCTCGCATGGAATAGCCTTCATTTCTAAAAACAAGAATAGACTGTCGAGTTTCACATGAAAGTTCTCTTTTTCTGGCCATTTTGAGAGTTTAATCGAACCCACAAATGTGATGCTCCAGACTCTCAACTAGCTCAAAGGAAGGTCAGTTTTATAGCTTCTCTAACCAGCAAAACTGTTTTTAGCTGTGCTAACATAATTGCACAAGGGTTTTCAAGGGTTTTCTAATCATCTATTAGCCTTGCAATTAGCAAACACAATGTACCATTAGAACACTGGAGTGATGGTTGCTGGAAATGGGCCTCTATACACCTATGTAGATATTGTATTAAAAACCAGACATTTGCAGCTAGAATAGTCATTTACCACATTAACAATGTATAGAGTGTATTTCTGATTACTTTAATGTTATCTTCATTGAAAAAACAGAGCTTTTGTTTTTTCAAAAATAAGGAAATTTCTAAGTGACCCCAAACTTTTGAACGGTAGTATATAGCATATATTTCAGGCAAGCATGACTAGCACACATGCTGCATATAGTAGTGTTGGGTTAAAGCATAACAAATATGAAATATTTTTACCTCTCTCTGCATTGTTTGGAGCTTTGGTAAATGTCTAAGTCAATTAACTAAACACAATTTTCTGATGCACCTTTTTATTGTGCACCACTCTTTCGAATTCTCCACAAAGTTTTTAAAGTTAAATTAGTGAAAATAGAATAAGTTTTTTTTCTGAGAAACCATTGTCCATATTCTAGATGTACTTCTAACTCAATGACAAATGGTATGTGAGCAGGAGCCTCAATGAACAAAGGATGTGAATACACAGTCATTCCATAAAAAAAGGAAGTCTGACAGGCGCTATCACCCTTGTGTGTGATGGTAGTTCCCCACATTTCTAACACATAAGTCTATTTTCAGACCCTGAATATATGTTAACGTAAAATGATTTCTGTCCCACTCAACCACAGCAGCTCGTGAAATGAAAGAGGTGGTTGGAATAAAGAGCAAAATGCTCCCCAGACTCACTACAGTCTGCGTGTTAAAGAAGCAGCTATGAAGCGTCAAGTGAAACCACAAAAAAAGCAAATAGCAAAATGCATGATACTAGCCAGCAATGGTTTGGTATAGAAAATACATGTCTGACTGCTGGATGAGAAGATTGAATACAGAGAGGATACAGAGGAATATAGAGGAAACAAAAGAAAGGGTGTATCATTATTTTCTCCAGCTGTGACCTGTCCTGTACAACTGTTTTCTACAGCACTGATTAAAGCTCCTTATCAACAGAGTTAAATGCAGTCCTCGATGATGCTCATTGATTAGTAGACATGAAACATCCTTTATTATTTAGATTGTTATTATCTCTGCCAAAGAGGTTATATTTTGTCTGTGTCTGTTGGTTTGTTTGTTTGTTTGCTCATTTGTCAGCAGCATTATGCAAAAAAGTATTGAACTGTTTTGCACCAAACTTAGAGGAGGCATGGGGCAGGGGCCAGCGAAGAACACACGAAATTTAGGTGCGGATTTGGTTAAAGGGGCAGATCCAGGAATTTTATTTTGTCACTTTCCTTAACGTTTCAATGTGAAATAATGTTTGAATCTTTATGTAAAATGACATCTATGAATTTGTACAATTTGGTGCAGATGAAGAAAATTCAGTTCTTATTAATAGTAACAGAGCATAAGCCACCAGCAGAATTAGGTATGCTTACATCAGTATTTAGTTCAACATGCAGCTAATGAAATAAATGAAATAACATAGGCAGCTAATAAAACCACACAGCTGTCATGAATAAGGATTAAAGGATTAACTAAAGTTATACTTGAGGACAAAAGACATTGCATTATTTGGCCTTAATGGAGGTATGTGCTCTACTGAGTGCTTTTCTAGTTATTATTATTATTATTATTATTATTATTTACGATTTATTATTTTAAGGGGCTTTGGGCTTAATTTTGTGGTTGTTTTGTGATCATACACTTACACATCAACATTTATGTCACAATAAACAACTTTCCCTCTATTTCTCACACTCTCTATATGTATATGTTCGTCTCACAGACTAAGAGAGATCCTGATGGTGGCCAGCTCCAACATTAAAACTCCCATGATGAGCGTTCCAGTACTGAACACCAAGAAAGCCTTGAAGAGGGCCAAGACGCTCCGTAAGAAACTCACCAGGGTGTGTCTGGCTGAGGTAAGGATAAACCCTGTGTTTTGTATTGAATTTATCTTCTTACTTTTCATCTCCTGTCTCTCTTAGCTTCCCTTGTCTACCATTTTCATTATTTGGTTGGTTTGGTATATTTGGTTTTCTCATTGCCATTGTCCTTCCCCCTTTTAATATCTTCTGTCATTTCCTAATTTCTGGCTATGTGTTGGAGATGTGCTGACCTTTGTGGATTCACCATAATTCTGTGTGTGTGTATACGTGTGTGTATACGTGTGTGTGTACGTGTGTGTGTGCGCGTGTGGGCAGGTCTTACAGAAAGTGGATGTGATAGAATCACTGAGGATTGAAAATCACCAAAAGCTGCGCACTTTCAAAGTCGCCTTCCACTTCCTGCCTCCTGACCGCTACTCTGATGATAAGCTACTGTCGCCCCAACAGATCCTCCACTACATGGAAACAAGGTGTGTGTGTGTGGGTGGGTGTGTGTGGGTGGGGCGATGTGTGTAACCACATTTAGCCACCCTACCAAAATCTAGTAGGAAATAACTTGATATCAACCTCACGTCTTCTCTCCTTCACACTCTGTCCTCCCAGGTTTTTCCGTCTCCTCCTGGAGGCTATCAAAAAGCGCAGCGCCAAGCTGGCCTCCATCGCCGTGGAGACGAGGAGGGCCACCCCTAGAGATAAAGACCTCGACGGCGATGGAACGGCTGACACCGCAGGGGTATGTTTTTAATTGGCTTGTCTTATACGGTTGTCAAAAAAATCGCTACTCAGATACTAATCAATACTAAAAATTTGTATCGGATTAGATACTCATTTTCAACAGTATCAACCAGCAACTAGACAGAAACAGCGGCAACCGACGCTACCAACTATATTTGATCAGCAACAAAAATGTGGTGCCAAGTCACCAGAAGCACAGAAAATAAACAGGGCTATAGCTGAATACATTTGCATGTCATATATATACACCTTACAGTAAGGTTACTGTTTTTTGTTTCGTTTTTTTTGCACTACCTCAGACAACCTAAAAGTAGTGTTGTCATTGATGTTATTGTTTGTATTGTTCTAATCTTTATTTAAAAAAAATATATGCATCTTAATTTCTTGTCATTTTTTCTCCCCGTGATATCGAAAATGGTATTGAGTATTTTCCTGGGTATCGGTATCGAGTTTGAAATTCTTTGTCATCACGATATTCATCAGTTAGATGACGGGGAAGGAGAAGAGGAGAGAGTGATTGTTGATGACCAGGGGAACGAAGGAGACGCAGACGCCTCAGATGCCAAGAGAAAAGACAAACAGGAAGAGGAGGTATGAAGAGAGATAATTATAATAATATTAACTCTATTTGTATAGCACCTCTCATACAAAAAATATAGCACAGAGTGCAAAGTTACATGCCCCAAGTGCAAAAACACATAAAATGAACATAAAAACATGTTAAAAGCATTGAACTAAAATGAAAAACATTGAAAACATGAATGTAAAATGAGATGAAATAATAAATAAAATAATAAATCATAAATAAGAAGACATTTAAAAGAAGTGCTAAGCAGTGCATAAATGCTGAGCAAAGTGCAAAACTTCAGAGCTAGTGAAAGACTAAAGCGAAGAAATAAGTTTTGAGCTTTCTTTTAAAAGTACTTAGTGACCTGGCCTCTCTGGTATCTAAAGGTAGTGTGTTCCATAGTTTTGGGCCGTAACTAACAAAGGCTGCATCTTCAATTCTAAATTTTAAAATACTTTTATGTGTGATTTATGTGGTCACATGTGATTAAAGCTAAATTCTAGTTCCTGGAACATATCTCCTGAACTGTTAGTTAGTACATAGCTTTAGACTTGTCTGAACATTTCCATCTGAAGTGAATGCAAAGGCATTACAACTGACCAAAAATTAGATCTACAAATGCTTTTTTCTTTACCTCTGTTGATCTTTTCCTGTATAATTATTTTGCTACAATTAACAGCTGATCTAATTCCTGCACTCCATAATGTCATTTTGTCCAGAAATATTCACATTTGTGAACCTCTAACCATCAAATGTTTGGTATTTTTGCTTGAGAAATTACAATCAATTATTAAAGCAGTTGCCAATCCATTTTTAACATTTGTCATTCTGAACACTGTTAAGTACCACTCTCATAAAAGGTTTCATGCACTGCTTTGTTTGAATAAATAGATGGTATTAATTATTAAACTGTGGGCCCAACGAATATGATACAGTTCATGCCCATCGCCACTATAATACAATTAATGCCCATCTTTGTTTTCCTCTGCAGGTGGATTATGAGAGTGAAGAGGGGGATGGAGGTGATGACGGCGATGATAAAGAAGATCAGGGGGAGGAAGAGGAGGAGAAGAATGAGGAGCAGAACACTCAGGAAGAGTCCCTGCCAGAGTCTGCAGGAGTGAGACCGGAGGGGAAGAAGAAACGAGCAAAGCGAAGGGAAGGAGAAGCGACCTTGAGTCAGATGAGAGTCAACTCTGTTCTGGAGTCCAACCCGGCGATAGAGAAATACTGCTACGATCATCAGCATGAACTCTGGTGTGAGGTGAGTTCATGCGTGTTACAAATTTTACTTTCCATGATTTTATGGAATGGATGTCCTGTAATCATGCCTTTTTAACATACCCATAGCCTGCATGTGAGGTGTTGAGGTAACATTGGTAAACTGTAGCATCTCCTGATAGTCTGCGTATTTTACATCTGTAAATTGTAGCTGCAGAAATTAACTTACGTCACTCAACCCACAACCAAATGTACGTGTATATCTGAGCACATGCTAAACAACAACCAGCTAATATACTTTAAGCTAGCTAAAATACTTTAAGTGTTACAATTGTTTACAAATGTTTCATCGAAAAACTGAAATTTTTGCTTTAATTCTAATTATAACGACATTTCCCTATCTCTTCTTATTCTATGCAGTTTTAGCCACATGTCCTCTTTCCCTCCCCCTGTCGTGTTCCCTCAAACCTTCAGTATACCTACTTTGCTGAAGCTTTTCCAAAAGCCGTCTCTTTCCTCCCCCTTTCCCTTCTATTGGACGTCCTGATTTGAGCAAAAAGTTTTAAATGAGGTGCATGTGGTTCTCAGCTCTACAATGATATAAGGTTTTAGCCATTTGAAATAGTAAAATATTTTCGGTTCATTGTGAAACTGTGGCGGGACTAATTAGACTGTGGCAGAGGACGTCTGTAGAGTCGGCATTCTTTCAATGTGGCCCGGGACGCATTTGCGATCACACTGCTAAAAGAATGTGGCCACATGTGGCCCAGAGCATCTCTAGCTGCATTTTGACCAAAAAGCTTTTCTTTTTTCTTTGAGGACATAACATGAACTAAAATACGGGACAAATGGCGCCCCGTATATATTCAATAGAGGACGCAGCATTTTATTTTCAAATACGGGATGATCCCGTATTATACGTGATGGGTGGCAACTCTAGCCACTCCGGTTGTTGTGGTCCTTTATTTTATTGAAGTCCTGTTTCAGTTTTTTTACCTTCTCCCGGACCTGTTTCGCGGTGTGGAAAAAGCACTCTGTGCTCGCTCACTGCAGACTTTTAAACTTTGCGGGTGAAATAAAATACAGTGAGGACTCGACCAGTCAGAAATGTTCAGCACTGCAGACCACACCCCCCAAAGTTCCTGAACCTTTGGAATGTACTACCCCCCCAACCAGGTACCTTTTTGGGGGGTGATCAATTACCCCAGAACTAAATTTAGACACTGGTTCCTGTGATGGAAACGCACATAGTTCCTCAAAAGGTTCATGATTCCTGGAGAAAGTTCCTGCGGTGGAAACGTGGCTTCTGAATATGGTCTGAGTGATCGGATCTCAAATGCGTCCTGGGTGCGTTCACACATAAACTGACCACTGCTGATCACTTGTGATCAGATCAACCAGGACAGATGTTAATACCAGATCTGAACAGGGCCTATAGGTGAGCTGAAAGGGACAGTTGAATGCTAGCGATCCAAAACAAGGGGTTTAGTTATTTACAAGTTATTTCTGCTGCTCTGCAAATCAGCATGGTCAGCAGACTTCAATATTCATTAACATTAGAACTGCCAAGACAGTCAGGTCTCTCACTTCATGACTTTTCCTAAACATATGTTTTTGATGTTTTCTTAAGCCTAGAAGGTATTAAAATAAATCTATTTTTTTTTCACTCATTGTTTTCATTTAACATTAGGCCTACATTTTTATATGCAGATCTGGAAAGAGAGTAAGAGTCACTTTCTCAGGACCTTAGCAAGGGGGAAGCTGATGGTTTAGTGATGAGGAATTCACTGTTGGCTGGCACATCTGTCAGCATGTCCACTCATGACGGAGCCACTTCGCAAACTTTATTTTGCGAGTACAAACTAGACCTTGATTTTGTAGTTAGCCTATAGGCTCTAAACAGTAAGCAACATCTAAAATCACCCTAATTTATAATGAATAAAGAATTATAATACAGCCTAATAAATCCTAACTGTGCCGCCGCCGGCTGTCCAGTCCAGTACACACCGGTCTCTGTGAGAGCTTGTAGGCTAGGTCAGATCCAGGTGGAACTATTGTGTAAAAAAAAAAAACCTGGCTGTTGATGATAAACAATAACGAAAACTAACAATCCAATAAACGTCAGAGCGAACAGCGACAGCAGTTCTTGACATGAGAGCACACACACCGTCTCCAGATGCAGGTGTGTGCCATAGGTGCGTCATTCTCTAACGTAATCTACCCCACCCTCACCCCCTGACCCCTGACCCCCAACACGACATTACATGAAGAGGAGGTACTTACACTTTTCACTCACTTTTTTCCACTTCAAGAGCTGCTTGTAAACCTGAACAATGTAAATACACGTGACGGTCTGGGAGACTGTTGTGGCGGCTTTAGGGGCGCTAGAATGCTGGCGGTCCTAGTGTTAAAGCAATTGAACAAACTCATGTCAGACATCATACAGGATATTAATGCAGTCAATCAAAATTGAAAACCCCCAGAAACCATGGTAAAAAAAATATTGATTGCATAATACACAGTTTGCTTCACCATAGGCAAATGATCAATGATAGATAATTTCATGAGTTTATTGTTGACATTTCTTTTCAAAATAAGTCGACCTCAGTTTAATTACCCCATTCATTCAGTCATTCCTTCATGTACCTCTTGGTTCCTTGTTTATAGGTTTATCTTGTGTTACCGGTCAGCAAGGTGCACTTCGACCTGACCTCAGTACTGTCAACACTGGCCCAGAACGCCGTCATCATGGAAACCAAAGGCCTGACTCGCTGCCTGCTGAGTGAAACTACAAAAAAGACTGGAGAAAAAGAGACGGTCCTCAACACAGAGGGCATCAACATGCACGAATTGTTCAAGTACAGTGATGTACGTAGACAGTTACTAAGACTTGAGGGCATTTTTTTGAAGAAATTCACCATCAAATTCAGTTTTGACTGTTTAGGATTTTTATGTCAGATATCTGACCTAGATTTGTGGTCATGATCTGACTCATGCAAATCTTTGGGGTGGGTTCAAGTGTTGCAAAACAGATATTACTGTGAATTTAGATTTAAATACTGAAAAAATGCATTTACTTCATAATCAAGGCGTTAATTGCCCTAGTAAGGTTATACATGTTATGAGATTGTTTATTTTGATCATTGTTTGGTGATAATCCCAACATTGAGACTGTGTGTTTTCTCTAGATCTTAGACATCAACAGGCTGTACTCCAATGAGGTCCATGCCATGGCTAACACCTATGGGATTGAAGTGGCTCTGAAGGTCATAGAGAAGGAGATCAAAGATGTCTTTGCTGTCTATGGTACATACATACACGCACACACGTAATTAATAAACAGACAACAGGGCTTTCTGAACCACTTACATTTGGTCTCTATCTGTATTCATCTTTCTCCAGGAATCGAGGTTGACCCCAGACATCTGTCTCTTGTAGCAGACTACATGTGTTTTGAAGGTGTATATAAGCCCTTAAACCGACATGCCATCAGGTCCAACTCCTCCCCGCTGCAGCAGATGACCTTCGAGACCAGTTATAAATTCCTCAAACAGGCAACCATGCTGGGTGAGAAAAGGGTGACAATAATAATGCAAAAATAATGATATATAATTTGATTTCGTAGTTCCTGCGTAATGCCATGACTGTGGGGGAGAGGAAACCTCTGAAACTACTCAGCAGATGGGAAATTGCACTGTTTGGAGAGGGTAGTTAATGGTTAAAGCTTTGAGAGTATCAAGTTTTCTAGTCAGATACCAGTGCATCAGTGGGGTTTTTATTGAGTTTCATGATTAATTCATGCTAAACAGGACAACATTAAACTTGACTATAGATAAATCCTCATTTGGAAATGTTGCCCTTCTCACATGTTCTGCTGTTATTCCACTCAGGCTGCTTTGGGAATGATTTCCTTTAACTAAAACTTGACGCTTCTTGGATGATTACACTGTATTCAAGTCTTGAGTACCCTCTGGGGTTTGTTTGCAAAGGCTATGATTGTGATTTTAATCTGTGCAATGTATTCGACACAGGTCAAATTCCTGCAGAGAAAAGTCATAATTCAGGACAATAGTTAATACACTTGATGACAGTGCTTCAGGGAGTTTGGAGCATGAATGAATTTATGTCACAACTCCTCGTCTATAGCCCTAGAGCCACTGCTGCCCTATGTGTCTTTGTTCACAGCCGTTTTTCTTCCTTTTTTTAGGGTCACACGATCAGCTGGTGTCACCCTCAGCCTGCCTGGTGGTGGGGAAAGTTGTCAAAGGTGGAACAGGGCTGTTTGAACTCAAACAACCTCTACAGTAGGAAAGGAGAAACCTCACGTGACCTGATTCGATTAGCGTTTGAGGGGAGTGTTTTTCAGATGTGTTGTCTCCCACTTAAAACTTCTGACAAATAAATAAATAAATCATTTTGTATTTCAGTTCCTAGTAAATGTGGACAGTCTTCTCATCAGATTCCCATCAAATGTAACCCATCCATGGCCAGATTTATGTTTGTTTTTTGTTTGTTTTTTTTGTTTTTTTAGATGAATGAAATCACTGAGCACTGTATCATACTGTAAAAGGAAGCATTGCAGGAGTTTACAGCACCAAAGTCAACACAGTATACACACAATGATGTCATTACTAGAAGTATAAAAGCTGGTGGACAGACAATTTAAAAGTTGTTATTTTTGTCTTTGTATTTAATAATAAATTTTTAAGATATGTATAAAATTGTATCTTAATTTCCCCCTCCCTCAGTGTCATTTGACGTGTTTGGTTCATATCAGGGGGTGATGGGGTGGTCTTATGACGATTGAGCGGAAATGATGGTGAGGGAGCTGGCTGCTGATTGGCTGGTCATCTGCAGTAAGGATGGGAAAAAAGAAGCTGTGGGGATGAGTAGTTGCGAAGTAGCTCATCGTTTATTCTGTCTTGAGGCCCCACAATGGCGCAGTGGTCGTATCCACTGAAGGGTAAGTAAATAAGTTGGTAAATGATGATGCAGAAGTGGGAGTTTAAAGGATAGAATTGAGTGCAAACGGTGTTAACGGGCTAACGGTTGTGGTTAACGGCTTATCGTTAGGTCCGCTAAAGCAGATAATCAGCTAACGGTAACCCTCCGTGCCAGTATGTTAAATGGTACAAAGAAGTAACGGTCTTACATAGGTGAGCTGCATTTTTATATTTCATTGTAGGGTCTGGACGTCGTTTTCCTTCATTTGGAACGGTTTGGTTCGGCAACGTTTTTTGAGTTACTCCCGGTTGCGTGACTTTCTTTTATATCCATAGGCCATGTTATTAAGAAAACTGTTTAAGTGACCCTGTGCTAATCAACCAAAGGGGAAACATGGCAGAAAATCATAAATTATTAACCAGTAACAATGTCTTGTATCAAGCAGCTGCCAAGCAGCATTTTACCGAAAATGTGCATTATGAGTGAATATCCTAAAATGCTTCGTCTGCACCTCACCGCTGTGCGGGTCAGTGGCGAAGGGTATGCAGGCATTTATTTGTCGACAAGACTTTAGCTCAGGGTTGTTTTAATGGGCCACTTCGGTCCCAAAACTACCAAAAATCTTGATTAGCAGCTGTTATGCTCTAACAGCCATGAATAAAGAATAATATCATTTGGATGAGTAGTTCTTGTGAGACTACAATAACGTTAATGAAAGCTAACTTATCAACCTGTAGGCAATAGTGAAAGTAATCTAACAACATCTACTCCAGGTAGGTTACTGTATGTACCGAGTATTTTAATGTAATGCTACTTCTAGTCCAGTATATTTTAGAGGGAGTTATTCGACAGACATATATTTTGGATATATTTGTAATTTAAGTTTTAAATTGTCGAGAAAGGGTTGTGTCCTCTGATGTGAAGCTATTAAAATATATTAAGAAAGTGAAAGTTAATTTGTTATTATGCTGTATTCATTAGTATACTGTACAACGTAATGAAGGGGTGTATTAGAAACACCTAAATATAATGCAGTCCAGGATATGCCATCACTATGACCTCAGTGCTAAAACATAATTAAAGCCTCCATGACATTGTCAAAAAAAACCTGTACATACATGGCATCATAAAAGAACATGGTATGGCAGAAGGTTGTGTTAGAGTCCATTAAACTGTACATGTGTACCTAATTAAGTTGCCACTTAATGTAAAAAGAAGTTACAATTAGCACCACTTCAACCAGGCACAACATTAAGTGGCTGCATGCTTGACATCAATAATAAATTGAGTAATATAACAATATTGAAACACCCTGAAAGGAGCCTTTCTGCATAATGTGTAATACTTTAAGTACATTTTGCTTTTTTAATACATGTTTGCTTGTACATAAATAAAATTATGATTTTTAATACAGTAATTTTACATTGTGGGTATTGCAACATTTATTTAAGTAACCCATTAGAATACACTTTTTACTTTTGCCCATGTGTCTTAATCTTTATGGTCATATGCAGGCATTAGCTGTAATGTAGCCATGTTCCTATGACAATACAGGAATTTACTGTACAGTACATTCCCCAATAGCAATAGTTTATATGTTCCAACATTAGAAATTGCACTGCTGCAACATAACAGATATTACCTGTCATTGAGCTTTATGGTATCTCAAAGCTACAACAACAGTTATTCATAGTCACTGTTCACTAGTGGGGCTAATGATTAGCTCACATCTAGTGAAATGTAATTGACTGTCTTTGTGTCCAGGGCAAGACCCCTGAGAGCCACAGGGCTTCAGCAGAGACACCAGAAGAGTTCCCAGAGTCCAGTGCGAATGAGAACAACATGAGGCTTCCTTTTCGCTGGGCAGCACACAGGTGACATTCACTCAACACAACACAAAGACTTCTGCTGTTCTCTGTGAACCACAGCTATTCAATACACAAAGGAGAACAACAGTTTCATTTACTGTAAAACTTATATATAGTTTGTTTTTAGTGCAAGTGCCTTTCAGTTCTTCTTTTAAAGATATTTTAATATTTAAATAACTTGAAGTGAATACAGATGCTACAAATCTACAGCACAAACACTGATGTAACAGTAAGTCTTTTATAGAATATTTACTAGCAAAAGCTTCCTGTAGGCAGCAGAAATATAAGATTGGGTTTTGGAACACACCCATCTAAGAATTCAGCCTTCATTTCAAGTTTAGTGACTGTAGCTTGCACGTTTGTGAAAACCATATACACAGTCAAAAATATAAACACCTGCCTCTGTGGTTTTTCTGGCTACATTAGGTGTTTCCAAGACCACATTGTACTCGATCACACACACACACAGACGACACACAATCTCACAAGGTGAAAACAATACTAGCCAGGCTGTTGCAGCTGGTAAAGAAGAAGGAAAAAAAATATGGATGCATTGTCATGTGATGCATTATGTTACTCTGGGAAACCTGTTTGCCACAGGAGAATCAATTACAGTTAACGGCTGATTCTGAAAGGGGCGGTGACTGTGCCTACAGACCAGCAGAAAGACGGAGAACTGACAAAAGCTAAAGCTTTCAATTGAGTTAGCGTCAAAACTGTAAGGCATTATGTTTCTGGTTGTCCATCTGCTTGTCCGCCTGTCCCATTGTCATGAATGCGATATCTCAGGAACACCTTGAGGGAATTTCTTCAATTTTGGTATAACTGTTCACTTGGATTCAAGGATGAACTGACTCAAATTTGGCGGTCAAAGGCCAAGGCTACTGTGACCTCATGGCCATAACTCAAGAATTCATACACTAATAATGACAAAATACACTTTATACCTTTTATGAATTTCCTTCACAGTCTTCGCTACATATTGTACATGAGCCTGGACTGACATGGATGTAAACTGCAACTTGTCTGGTTAGTGGAGGCATACATGAATCTCATCATAAATCCACTGTAGATATCATTGTAAATGCAAGAAATTTAAGTGTGAATCCCTATAAATACAACCTAATAACATGTAGTAGTAATAATAATTATAATAACAATAATTAAAATTGTAATAAATATTATGAGATGTTAGGCGGCGCGGTGGTGCAGTGGTTAGCGCTGTCGCCTCACAGCAAGAAGGTGCCGGGTTCGAGTCCCGGCTCGGATGCGGGATCTTTCTGTGTGGAGTTTGCATGTTCTCCCCGTGCCAGTGTGGGTTCTCTCCGGGTACTCCGGCTTCCTCCCACAATCCAAAAGACATGCAAAATGGGGACTAGGCTAATTGGATAATCTAAATTGACCATAGGTGTGGCTGTGAGTGTGAATGGTTGTCTGTCTCTATGTGTTTGCCCTGCGATGGACTGGTGACCTGTCCAGGGTGTACCCCGCCTCTCGCCCGAAAAGATGCTGGGATAGGCTCCAGTTTTATAAATCAGTTTTATTCTTGAATGAAGTGAAATACACTAATAAACAACACATTGACTTACACATGCCTGCGTTGGCCTTCCATTGAACAGTGCTGGAAAAAAACTGGCCCTTGGTTGAACCTAATGGCTGACCCCCGCTGTAGGCCATAAGCACAAACTAAAAAGCATGAGATGATCCTTGTATCTGTTGTTGAAGTAATCTAGGTACAAATATTTTCTCTGCCCTCTTGTTGATTTATCAATAATTCTTCCCTGAATGAAAAATGTACTATAATCAAAATGCATTACATCAATTTCTTAACCACTTCACCTTCTTTTGAGTGCAGTGTAGTTGCAAATAGTACACAAGAAGGGTAGTGTTTTTCTGGTTCACTTCCTAAAGCTTTGTGACGTTCTACTCTTAACCCACTAAATATGCCTTTCCTGTTGGGCCTCAATTCTCAAGATTGAAGGTAGAATAAATGATGTTAGGAAAGAGAACTGCAGGTGAGTAAATGATGTGTATGTAAATGTCCAAAAGTTGCTCCCCATCCACCGGCCATAGTGTATCAAGATTAAGAGCTATGTTTAATGACATCTGCTAACAGATGAGAGGAATGTTGGGGAGTGAGCATAGTGCTGTGTGTTCTTGATAGCTTTACTCACCGCTCTATTTTCCCAACCACATATAAATTTTACTTTCATCCAGAAACCACATGTTTTCTGTTGGAATGAATAAAGCTGAGCAGCTTGAAGGGGTCATCTGTAGAACCATGTCTCAAGTTGGAAATAACAAATGATTTAACCAAAATACTATGCAAATTAAATAACGGTTATATGTAAATCACATTCAGTTACAACCAGAACTTGGTTTGCTTGTTAATCCTGAGCTCTAGTTTTTCAGGGTCAGGGTCTGCATGTGGAGAGTATCTTTTTTAATGACTGATTGCTCTATATCGAGAGAAAATTGCCATTAACTAGACTTGTGTACAATAGTTTTAGCATGGCAACAGTTTCTATTCCCTCCCAGTTTCTATTCCCTTATACTGACCTGACTGGTCAGGTTAAACAGCCTCATTCAGTTGTGTTTTCAGTGAGAAAACACTGTACAGACTGTTTGGTTGAACATACTAAATGTAGACTTGTTATATCCTGTATAAATGCTGCAACATGTTCAGCATGCCAGTGCACTACCGACACATGCATACTTTTCTTTCCTTGTCACCCAACCTTAACCTGTGAAAGTAAAATTAGTATGACTCATTTGTTCATTCTTTGTTTTATCACTGTATTTTCTGTATATTCACTGTATTATACTTTTGTGCATTCAGAACAAACAGAACCTATTGTAGGTATTAAAATGCGAGGAACTGAAGAAACACACACACTTTATCACCCTACAAATGATTTAATGTTGTAATGTGTGTCTGTGATGGTCTTGTTTTAGTTCAGACTGACTTTTTCTACTCAGTATCAAGGAGTAGCTTAATAAAGAAGAAGATAAACTAGTCAATATTGACACAAAAACGAAATCTTCTCAGCACTAAACAGAACAGGCTTGTGTTGAGAGATATTTTTCTTGACAAGAGTAAGTTCAGGTAGTGTGTTCAGATGGTATTTCCAGTGACCCCAACTACTTGCAGTTATTTCCCTTATTGTTATTTCCTGTTCACAACAGTAAAAACTGTCTTGCGTCTCTAATCTGCTGGAAAACAAAAAACCTCATCCATATAACTTTAAAACAAAAAGGATGGCATTTCCCTGCAGAATCCAGTGTTATTTAATTTTGCTCAAAGTGTAAGCCAACTCTTCATAAGTCACTATCTCCAGCATTTGCAAAAATATCGCCATATCTGAAAGTTTCCACAACTGTGTTTGTAAATTTCATGCTCTGCTGCTGCTAAAACCTGAAGCTGCAAGCAGTAAGCATTTAACTGCTGATATTACTTAACCCATCCTCTGCACGGGATGCACTGTATTACATGTCATGCTCTTAATTCAACTTAATATGCCACACAGTGCTGCTCAACCCCATATACTGCAGTTAGCCTGGTAGATTTGTGGATAAAAGCTGGCAGTTAGCTAGAAACAGTATGATTAAAGTGTCATTCCCTTTAAAGAGGTGTTATCGCTTCGAAAGTCGACATCTCTGCAGCCACTGTGGTTTGTGTGTGTCATTGGTGGGTAACCATGCAGCTTGCAAAATAATGCTCTCTGCTATCCAAAAGGTTGTCACACATCAGTGAAATATTTTTTAAACATTTAATTCAAAAAAAAAATTCTCATTCAACATAGTTCCAACAATTTGATTTGTTGTGTTTGGACAGCTTTTTGTTTATTTCTTAATTTGAGCTTGACATCAAACTGTGATAACCAGTAGCATTACAATAGACAGGCTTTACATGTGGCTTTGTGTATCCTGCCTGTAACTGTCACAGTACTTTTTTTATATAATGAAACTTTTCACAGACATTCTCACTCTGATAGTACAGTCTGCCATCTGTTCTGGTAATATCAAGCAGGTAGGGCTGGGCGGTATGTTGACTTTTTTCCAAACTAGGATGAGGTAATAGTGGCAAATATGGCCTGGTTTGTAAAAAGAAAAACAGTGGTTCAACTATTTGGAGATGGTCCAGATTTAAAATATTTTTATTGTTATTTTCATTATCAGTGGTTGGCCTATTTCTCTCCGGGTACTCTGGCTTCCTCCCACAGTCCAGAAAACATACACAATAGGTTAACTGGTGACTCTAAAGTGCCCATAGGTGGTTGTTTGTCTGTATATGTCCGCCCACTGATGGTATAGATAATGGATAGATGGATGATTGGCCTATTTTATTTAACAAAGGCTGTATATTTTATATAATTTTTCATTTGCATGATTTGCACCTGTAAATTTTCCAACAGAAAATTAAACCCTGTCTTTGCATTTTATTTTAACCATGTTCTGTTTTAATAAAAGTGCTTGTGATCTCCTGTGTTGCTTTACCTACAACTGAACACTTGGCCCTCTTTGTAGAAGGTACCAAGATACAGTATATATTGTGTACTGCCATTCAGCCTAAAAATAAAATGATGATTTCTTCATCATTGTTTCCTATATGTTTTTTGTAGGTGTTATTTAATCACAATGGTTCATACTATTTGTGTGTGTGTGTGTGTGTGTGTGTGTGTGTGTGTGTGTGTGTGTGTGTGTGTGTGTGTGTGTGTCTCTAGGCGTGTGTTAGTAGTGTGTGCAGTTTTAGGTTTGCTGGTTTTGGTGATGGTCTCCCTACCACTGATTGAAACAGGGACAAACAAACCTCTCCACTGGCACGTCAACCCTGCACATAAAAAGGTGAGAGTCAGGTAGAGCTTTTACATTTACTGTAAATGTATTACCAGTATTAAGAGGTGAAAGTTGAGTTGACAGGGTGGTAAGGAATATCTATAATGGAATAAAGCCATGATTTGTATCCTGATGTTTCAATACAATAGAAAAAAATGGAAACAGAATTCAGAGTGGAGCTGGAGAAACCAAAGGTCCTGAGTCACTGTCACAAAAACTTTATGATCTCCAGTTCTTTTGCATATTTTCATAAATGCCTTTAATCAAACACCCTTAAAGGACCAGCGTGTAAGATATAGTGGCATCCTGCAGAAACGGAATGATTGGTGGTTATTTGGGTGTGGTTGGCTGTGGTTGAGTTTAGCAGAACACTAACAACTGTGTGACATTGTGCCATAAGGTGGAACAGAGGGACTGAAGTGAGCAGTATCTATAATCATAGCAATTCTGCTCATGACAGGCCTCCAAGCTTTAATGATTCCATAACATTAAATTAAAGTTGCCATGTAATATTTGACGTTGTTCCTCTGACACGCTTGTCTGAATTTAATAGCCTCTATGGAGCCTCCCCTGACTTCTTCTTTAGAACCACGATAAGGATTGGTGTTAAATATTTTGACAATTGTTGGATGGATTTTCATGACATTTGGTAGAGAATTTCATGTTCCCCTCAGGATGAATTCTATTCTATTAACTTTGGTTACCCCTTCACCTGCAAAACTTATTCCCATCAGCCTCAGCTGTACTTCGTGTTAAGGGCTAATTAGTGAATGTTGGAATGCTAACATTCCAAACTGCGATGTGAACAGAGTAAACATTATACCATGTACCTAAACATCAGCATGGTCGGCTTGTCATTGTGAGCATGTTAGCATGCTGACATTAACCTGTACTTCACAGCATCAGTATGCCTATGTAGAGTTTCACAGAGCAGCTAGCATGATTTTTTTTTTTTTTTTTTAAATCTTTGTCTGCAATAGGTTAGTATATAACCAGCAACTAAACAAACATGCATCAGGGCCAAAATGCCATGCTAACATTAGTTAGGGCTAAAGGAGAGTTTGTCTTGTATCTCAACAAATATATAAAAATTTTAACAGTAACCAAAAAGAACATAGCTTAGTTTGAAAAACACTTAGATACATTTTTTTTTACTGTAAAAAAGTGATGATGTTTGGGTTTTCAGCTTGACTTTAAACATATCAAACAGGATATTCGCATGTTCTCACAACTGTGATGAAATTGTTAATGTCTCAGTTTGAAGTTTCTGGTGCACTTAATAGCTACAGATGGTTGCACAGTCACACAGTGGGCTATAAGCACATGTTTTCAAGATATAAATGATTGATCTGAGAAGACAAATTAAATGATTTGAACTTATGAGTTACAATTTAGCAAGAAGAGGTGAATTATCCCCTTATTCCTTAGAATGAATGATTATTTGCCAAAAACTGTTGCTTTTTAGGTACTTAAGTTTGCTTATTCTTATGTCTGTTTTCGTTAAGATATAAAAAACTGATCCATTTAAGAAGTTACTTAGTCAAATAGGGAAACATTTTTTTGTTAATTGGTAATGAATCTCGATAAAGACACTTTTCAAAGATTTTCTACATTTTGTCTTCATAGCCTCTGTTCTGCTTGCAGCTGGTGCATGAGCATGTGCTCAGAGTTCTGGATGGGCAGTGTCATTCCGGCAGCACAAGGCAGAGCTTATTAGCTCGACTCCCTGCTTCCGGTTACGTGGCCAGGCCCTTCTTGTGGAAGGATGTTCCACTTCCTGATGACCTTTTCCTGCGTCCACCTCCATTTGGCTTCAGAGGGCTTCGGGGCAAAGTGGAGGACCTGCTAAAGCTGGTGAATACAACTTCTTTCTCTTTCATTCTATTTCTTCTGTCTAGTCAAGTTAGTATTTGACAATTGTATACAGCTTAGCCATATTTATTTAATGGCACGTTGTATGTTCCTGAACATGTAACAAATGGAAATGGTAAAACACACCAAAAGCTTAGTGTGTCATATGAAGAGTCTAACCTTGATTGGAAGCTGTCTCTGCAAATATAATACCTGCAAATATAGCACAGTGGTACACGACAACAGTTGGGTACAACTATGGAAAAAAAAAACAACCTTGACACCTGATTAACATGATATCCATAAATGTAGTTTGATCAGTAATAATTAATTTGTAATATCTTCCTCAGAATGACAATGTAAGATATTTGACATCAATAATGATAACATTATTGATAAAGCAAGATCCAATTCCACTAGTAAAAACTACTAGTCCATAGTACAAACATTATTAATATAGCTTGACTGGATTCACATTACAGATAAATTTCATGTATGATTCAGAACAAAAATTAATAATATTTCCTATTTCATTCTAACTAACAGGGCCCAATTTACTTTTGCCATTAATCCAGAGACTGGCTAATGTTGACCTCAAATTTGAGATATTTTCAATTTAATTTTAGTCATATTTCAATTAAAGATACCTTCAATTTCTCACAGCTAAAGATAGTAGAATAATATTTTTGATACATTTATGTTTAGTTGTTAATACACTCACCAAGCACTTTACTATGAACACTATACTAGTACTAGGCCAAAACAACCTCAGTTCTTCATGTCATGGATTTCACAAGATGTAAGAGCTCTGTGAGATCATGCTCCATGTTGACATGATAACATCACATCATTTCTGCAGATTTGTCAGCTGCACATTCGTACTGCCAATCTCCTATTATACCACATTCTTAAGGTGTTTTGTTTAATTCAGATCTGGTGAATGGGGAGGCAGCTGAAGTTTACTGAACTCATTGTCATGTTCATGAAACCAGTTTGAGATGACCACAAATGTTTGGGCACTGACAGACTGAGAAAATTGTGGAGCATTTAACTGTACTTGAAATTCGCAGAGGGTAGTTCAGGCTAACTTCGTTTAGGTATCTGAAAGGTGTATTTAAATAGAATTCATGCTTAATGTCTACATTGTGCAGCCCACTAAAAGATCATAAATGTACAATGAGTTTCATTCGAGGTGAACATAATAAAAATAAAACTTTCAGTGCAGCACTTTTTGGGACATATATCTTAAGATTCTTATCTGTGGATTTTCTTTAAAAGCTGCCAGACTCTGATTTCAAACCACAGCTCGAAAAGGCATCAGATAAATGTCAGCGCTGTCTGGTCATGGGAAATGGAGGCATTCTCAGAGGCCTGGAGCTTGGCCCGCTGATAGACCGTTTTGACACCATTATCAGGTTAGAAGCACAAATGCATGATACAACTCTGTTAATTCAGTTTACACGCAATGGTTTTTGTTGTATGTTGTCATGATGATGAACAAGGATCAGTGGACTGTAGATACTGGAACATTTCGAGTAAACTAAAACCACTCGACTAAGAAATGCATGCACTTAATCATCATCATCACTGGCACTTACCACTGTGTAGCATCAATAAATTATCATTATTACATTACAAACTAGTCAGTCAATTACTTTATGTGTCCCTCCTTCAGATTAAACAGTGGTCCTCTGGGAGAGTTCAGTGTTGACGTTGGAAAACGAACCAGCATCAGGATGAGTTACCCAGAAGGCACGCCCCTCCACTGGGTCGACACAGACCCACACACTCTGTTTGTTGCTGTGGTGTATAAAAGTGTAGACATCAGCTGGACGTCTGCTATGATCAACAAGCTCACTGTGGTGAGTATTGGTGGTGGTGTGTGCCTGTTTTGAAATGATTTTTCTGGGTCATGTTGTCTTATATTATCAAATAGTAGGTATCCAATTATGATGCAGTTTGTTTAAACATGAGTTCTGAATAACAGCAATACTACACTTGTTGAGCAACTTGTTGAGAAATGTCAGCTGATTTTGAGCTTCAGAAACCCTCCGTAAATTGGCTGGACCTTTGCATGAAGTGAGAATTACCAGCTGTTTTACTACAAGTTTGTTGCATTAAAAAGTAAAGGAAAAAAAACTTACATCAATGTCAATGAAAGATGGAGAAATAATCCAGGTAAAACAGCAATAGTTGGGTGAACTTTCAGTTTTTCTCTTACATTATCAGCAGAAAACAGTCAATATACACTATATATCTCCAAGAGGCAAAACAATTACAATAGTCTGTAAATGTGAATTAAAATTAGTTTATCGTGTCATTATATAATGTTGTCCAAGATCATGTTCCAGGTGATGTTCAAGAATATAAATTTAAACTCTAATCTGGGTTTGGAAAAATATGAAAAATGATAAAACACACAGAACTGAGAGAAACTTGAATGCACGTATAGGTTAACTGGAAAGCAAATGTAAAAAAATTAGAAAAACAAGAAAAAAAATCATCTTTAAATCATAAATATAGCTAAAGTTTTAAACTGTTTATAAGAATAATACACACAATGAGGTGTTGCCAAAAATGGCCTGGCATATGGACATATTTCAAGTCACAGTAACATTTGAAGCAAAACTGCAAGAGGATGTGGTTAACCACCCTTTGTGTGATTCAACAATTTCTCCTTCCCTTGGTTTATGCAGATGTAACGCTCTAGATGATCATGTCATATTATTCCTTCTCTGAATTAGTCTTTGTAATGAAATTTGTAGTCACAACTCTTTCATGTTGACCTGTTCATCTTGTTTTTAATTCTGATACAGATCATCCAACGTAGTCTTTGTCAGATCCTAGCTATGACACATCCATGCTTTGTGTTGCAGCCTCTGTGGGACAAGCTCTTCTTCTGGCAGAAGGTTCCACATCAAATTCCTCTTGAGCCCCAGAGGTTCAGACTTCTGAATCCACATGTCATTAAAGAGACTGCATTAGACCTGCTGAAATACCCTCCACCCAGACCACGCATCTGGGGCTGGGACAAGGTAACACACATTTCCCAAACCAGCAATTAAGTCTGTCTGTCTGTCCGTCTGTCTGTCTGCTGGCCTGTCTGTCTGTCTCAAATGACAAATATTAAGCAACCACTAAATGAAGCGATTCATAATATTTTTACCTGGGTCATCTTGTCTTAAAATATTTATCAACTGATTACTCACTGTATGAACCTCTTTATTGTAGAATGTATTCAATAATCAAAATTAAAATTGATTTTTAACTTAATTAATTTAAATTTAATTTAAAATCCAAAACCGAAGCTATGTGCATTAGTCATGTGTGTAATTGCTTTGGTTTGCTTTCTCAAATCACGAGGCAGACAAACAGTTATACACTGACTTATGTGTTTGTCATGGCCAAATGAAAGAAACCATATTTCATATGAAAACAAAATAAATTGTATTAAATATTAACTGTATCACATACATTATATTCTTATCTAATGAGGTACTCTACAGTTCTTCTCCCTTTACATGAAGAAGACATGTCATAGGGATGAATATCTGGGCTACATCCATCTCTTTATACAGGGCTGCTCTAACAATGTGAAAAGGTTTGTGTGAGGTTGCCACAAAGACATCATGAAATCATCTTTGGCTGTTTTTTAAGCAGTACCAAAACAAACTGTTGACAGTTTCAAGTGTAGTGTGTGTCAGTATCACATGTACTGTAGCTGTGCCCGCAGGAGAGGCACCCACCATGATTGTCTGTTACCATTTCTAGTCGCTATTATAATTATACTGTCATCAGTAACGGCCCCCTCCCTACTTCATAGTATCTTTATTCATATTGAAGATTTAAAGGCAAAGTTCTGGGGAACTGTTAGTGGACGAGAATAATAACATTACAATCATTTGTGTGTCTCTAATACAGAATATTTGTCTCTTAGGGTTTAGTGTATACCATGTTCACTGAGAATGACATGCATATTTTTACCAAGCAACCACATATTTATAGACTGTGCTCAGGACATTAGTTGTATCACCTTTTTCAAAATTTTACCAGCTTTTCTTTATGATCTAAACTCAGAGAAAAAGAGCTAAAATTAGTATTTAAAAAGTTAGTAACAATCCGTTAGTGTAATGTATGCTAAATTATGGCTGTGATAAATCTGGACTAATGATCTGTCTAGGTGTAGGAAACTATAAAGTTGAAATGGGAAATGTATTATTTAGGTAGTTTATAATTATAAGTACAAATGTGTGTACTTAGAAAAATACAGCAATGTAATAAAACACAAGAAACAGCAAGAGAGATTTTGGAAAATAAGACTATTACTGATGGTTTTCTGTTGAAACAGGAGTAACCACACAGATACAATTCAAGAATGGAAAATGTTACTAAAAACTGAGAATGAGAATGATGTTTTTCTCTGTTTTGGTCTGCAGAATGTGCCTACCCTGGGAGTCTCTGCACTGAATTTAGCCAGTCTGCTGTGTGATGAGGTCAGCCTGGCGGGCTTCGGCTACAACCTCTCCCAACAGGGGGCGCCACTGCACTACTATGACAACCAGCCAATGAGCGCCATGCTGCAGCAGAACATGCACAATGTGGACAGAGAGACTGAACTGTTGAAAAGCCTTGTCAGAGAGGGAACCATCACTGACCTGACGGGGGGTATTCACTGCTCCTTCTGCCCTAGCTGACCTCCACACATCTGAGTGTAAAGCACTATAAAGCAACTTTGTTGTGAAGTGCTTATTTTTGAGCACAAAGTACATCCTGTTTGGAAAAAAGAAGAGAAACGGCAAAAGCAAAGGATTTACAAACATGACAAGAAAGAAAGAAAAGAAACGTAAAGGGACTGAAATCTGGTCTAATATTTCTATTTTCGGTCACAAAGTGCTTCTTGAAGAACAAAGAACATACATATCATACTGTATATGTGCAAACACATACATATACTCTATGTCTTCACAATTTTTATTAACTTTATTCAATATCAGCATTGCAGATTTCTCCAGATATCCAATATGTTACAGGTTTTTTAAACACCAACAATTATGGACCCCAAATACCACTTTGTCCTCATAGTATTACAGTAAACCATGGAGCTCACCCAGCTCTTATGGCTTTAGGACTGATGCAATTTGTTAAACAAAATAGTCTTGTTGGTATTATTTTTTTTATTTATTTCTTCTTTTTACATCTGCAACTTGTTTATTCTGTGATCTTCCAAAATAGCTGTGAAAGATGAAATGTTATTCATAAATTGTTCTTTATTTTTAAATACATGGATTATTTGTGTAATTTTCTATGTAGTTTGTATATAATAATGACATTGCAGATGCACACACATTTGTGTGGTTACTTTTAAAATGTACATGTACTTAGGCTGTATTTCTTGAGCCGAAGCTTTAAATGTCATCCTTTGCATTCATCATTCCCTGACACCAGGATGGGTTAATTGAAAAACAAATCAGATGTAAAGATTAAAAACAGCAATATACACAGTTCTAATGTGAATTTTACACTGTTCTCCAAGGAGTTTAAAAGAAATGAAGTCATGAATTAAATTGACACCAGTTTGTCTGCAGCAGAAAGAGATGATAACACCTACCTGCATGACTCTTATTGAGTTTAGAAGATTTATTTGACAATTTAAATTTATTGTTGTTATTATGAACATGTACATACAATGGAAATGAATACAAAGTGAGTAAGTGATATTTTTTTTATTTTGTTTTGTTTTCTATAAAAATTAGGAGTCAAGGATTTAAGTCTCCCAATTTTGTCCATTAATGTACAATAAACCCACAATTCACATCACTGTCAGTTATAGCTGCTGCTGCTGTCATCCAGCAGATCTTACTATAAAGCTTTACACTGAAGAAGCCGCTTGTACTTGTAACAAGTTTAGAAAAAAAAAAGATTACTTCATTACTTAACAAATGCTACCCACTTCTGGTGAAATGGTGAAACTATGGTGAAAACATGGGTAGTCGGTTTGTTCTGTAAATTTGCCACAAAAAAAATTCATGTATTTTTCAAAGTTTAAAACAGATTGCACACAAGTCAGGGCACGCCAGGTTAAATATTATCGTTTACTTTCCTCTCAGCAACTCCAAACCAGAGACATATCTGCTTCCTCAGAAACAGCTCAACAACTTTGAGCAAGTAGTAACTACACTGACCAGACTGAGGAGGATTGAAAGACCCTGTCAGTAAAACTGCTGATCAAAAGACCACTGTGGACTAGATTAGGTGACTGTATAAGAGTTGGACCCTGTCTTGCACCAATATGTAAAGTAACTGCTGAAGCTTATACATAGTTTTCATATTGAGCCATAAGTAAATTTAGTCCTTAATGAAGCTATCTGTCAGATCAGTTGGGAACACTTTAATCTTACTATCGTGTGTTGCAGTCTACAGTCTATATGATGACCGGAAATCAGTCAAGTTTGCCTTCAAAATGTAGTGTAAAAGTATCATAAAATCGTTACACCATCGATAGACGATCTCGAAAGACTAAAGTTTTGTTTTTGTTAAGATTATTCAGAAAGAAACTATGAGTGCACTTGTTTGTTTTTGTGTTACTATTCAGCATTAGGGTTGTGTATTCCGAAGATTGTCATGTATATAGCATGGATTTTATTTTGAAATCTTCAATCCGGAAGTTGTATTTTTAACAGTACAATTAAGTGAGCGTGGTCAGCAACAAGAAGCCGGGGAGAACTGCCGCTAACAGGTGGGAGGTTTACGAGTTAGTCATTTTTGGTAAATTAATATTGAACCAAATAATAGCTTTTTGTTATGCATGTGAAACAAAATGTACAAATACTACTGAACTGATACTGAGCGAAAGGTCAGGCAGAACTCCATTCAAAGATCGGTCAGTTTAATGGTATCTTGCAAAAACACAAGAAATTTTGTTTTGTTTTGTCCTACGCACTTGCAACATTAATTAATACATTAAATGGCTGGTTCTTTAAGACCGTGCCTTTACTGTTTCTCTCTAGTCTTCAGTCACTACAGTTCACCGTGGAGACTGCACGGCTAACACAGTTGTAATAGTTGACACTTAATTGATACAGGAGTGACTGGTGTTACGTGAAAATGGCTCCAGCCAAGTTAATGCATTTTCTATTAATGTTTCCACTTGTTTGTCACTGAGAAAACTTTGAAGGGGGTTTGCCACTAACGTTACGTAGCGTAACGTAACGTAGGTTCAGTCACTCATGTCAGACGGTTTTGTTGGAGCGCGTGGAAACAGGAAGTTTTGAGATGAAAGAATCACTGTAGTACAATAATGTTCAATGTCCATCTTAGAGTTTAAAGTCTGTTAGTGAGTTCTTATAGATTGACGACCAGCTCTTCACACACCCGCACTCCGGTGGCTGGTTATTGTGCGTGTATGTGTGTTGTGGTAAGCAGTTATTAGATAAAATAATATTGATTATTTTCAGATACATAGTTATTATGCGTAAGAGACGTCAGGCAAGTGAACACGGATTGTATAAGATGCCTATAGGAGTCAGGCATGAATGTATGGTGCACACTGCAGGTTTTGAGGTGAAAGGTGACTTGTCTCTGATTGGATGACATTCATGAACCCACCCTACTTTCATTGGTTGGATCCCCCCTCCATTCAACAGCTTTGCCCCACCCCACCTCTTCTCTGTCACTGTGGTGGCTTTAGTAGCAGAGGATTACATACTTCACAACAACCACAGGCGTTCAGAAAACCATGCATTGAATAGTAAAACATGGACAACATAGCTGAAGAATGTTTTGTTGCAATTCATTTTGCAGCAAGTCCATGTTCAGTGTTCCTTTAAAGCATTGCTGTTTGTTTCTCTGGGGATCAATGAGGTAGAAACTTACTTGACCTTCAGTTTGGAGCAGGTCAACCAGTGCATGGGGGAGTGCATGCATGGGCTTAATATTGAGTTGCTGAGTCCGCCCACCCGAGCGAGTCTTGAGTGCTGAATGTGGTACTTGTATTTGCTTATTCTCATGTAGTTTCAGTGATGGAAGAAGGATCCAGCCCCTTTTTCTAAAGTAAAAGTATCAGTGTATTAGTAAATACCTGTATTCAAAATCATATATAAGTAAAAGTACAGAACTATTATGAGTTAAATGTACTCGATCAAGAACTATTATCAGTAACTGATAAACACGCACTGAACACTTTATTAGGAACACCATACTAACGCTGGGTATTTCCTCTTGTTGCTCTCAAACAGCCTCCGTTCTTCATGTCATGGATTCAACAAGATGTTGGAAACTTTCCTTTCAGATTCTGCTCCATGTTGACATAATTACATCACATCATTTCTGCATTTCCTTGTCAGCTGCACATTCCTGCTGCCAATCTTGTGTTAACTACATCCCTAAGGTGTTCTGATAATAATGATAAGACAGATAAGATAATCCCAGTTAGTCCCACAGTGGGGAAATTTGCAGTGTTACAGCAGCCAAATGGACAGTACAAAGAAAAGAAAAACTGAAGAATGTCAGTATAAAATACTGAAAAAAGATAAATAATAGATAATAATAATATTATATGTACAATTAGATATTTGAATATAGCAGAAATAGCAGCAGAAGAGGGATATTGCACATTTGGTGGCTGTTAATTATTGCACACGGTGAGGTGTCTGACACCAACAATCATGCCACAATCAAAGTCACAGAGATCACTTTTTCCTCTTTCTGATGTTTGATGTGAACATCAACTGAGGCTCCTGACCTGTATCTGTCTGATTATATTCATTGCCCTGCTGCCACATGATTGGCTGGTGGAAAATTGCAATAAGCAGGTGTAAAGGTGTTCCTAATTAAGTAAATATTTCACAATCCAGATGCAAAAGAGTAAAGTGCTTCATTAGCCCCAGAAACCAACCAGTGTTCGTACGCTGGAATACTTCTTTATCTTCGGTTTGTTGTATGTCAATTAATTTATAAAAATATATAATGCACATTTATTTAAGAATATTTATCATGATAGAATTATATTCACTGAAATGTGTTAATTGTGCATATGACCAGACAAATTTTCAATCTACTGCAACATTTTTCTTGAGTTCTTTCTTCAGTGCCCCTTACGTTTTGGGTCCCTGGTGTAATTTCCTCTTTTTGGCTGGTTGATAATCCATCCTCACATAAGATAAGTGCCACAGGAAGTTTAATTGTATTTCTTCCTTTGTCTCGCTCTCACTCACTCATGCTGCTGATTGTGTTAATGTAATCTATCAGTGACAGTTTGAGTTGAGATTATTCTACAGGAAGTAGGAAATAAGAGTGTATCTGTGTTTACATCCACATCTGGTTGATGTTCTTCAGTAGCACAAAATCTTAATGTTGTGTGATTGTACATGCTAATGTGTTCAGTGCTAAAACAATTCATCAAAAAGCAAGCAATTTAATGATTTTATAAATTAAGCAATTATTTGATAGACCATAAATGCAGACCCAATATGAAAGACACAATCGTATATTCCACAACTTAATGCGTCAACAGAATAGCTTCCTTGTCTAATCATGTCCGCTGACCACACAGGGGTCATAGGTCACCGGGGGAAAGGTGAGGGAACCGAGCAACTGCTTTAAGCTGTTTGCTTTTTCAGGGCTCTTGGTTAGAGAAGTTGTATTTTCATTCATTTGTAATAGAGTCTTAAGACAGGTGATACTAAAAGGGTGTGTTGATGCATCCTGCAGTCCTGTGCTTTTAAAGATGAAGCTGTATATTTGTATGTGTTTTGAACAGCAATTAGAAAACTCCTAATGTGCTCCCCCAGGCTCCAACCTTTCCTATATCATTGATCTTGTCTATGGATAGGTTTATTGATTATCACGAAGACTTGATGTAAACAATCAGACTGACCGTCTTGTCACAACTAGCCAATCAGAGCCCTGCCTGGATCCAGTCTGACCTTTGATTGGTAGATTAGCTGAGTTTACACATCACCTTGTAACTGAATCTGTGTGTGTGTGTGTTTTGTGCCAGTAGTATATCAGTGCATCCTCCTTATGAGTGCAGAGTGTGTGTCGGTTGCTGTAGCTTCAGTAAACACAGTATTCCCAGGGTTATTGTTATTGGATGCTCAGCCGCAGACGGAAAGCTACTGTCTCACCTTGGTGTTTTTCTGTACAGGTGAGTGGTGAAGAAATTCAATAGGATATGTGGAGAAACATATACAGACATGTGGAAATAGCTCTGTGTTCTGCTTAAAGAGAGTGGCACGAGACAAAGTTGATTTTTCCTGTCAGTCTTGTACAGGTTTTTCCAGCTGGGACCTTGGCACTGTTACTTCGCAGGAACTTGTGAATCTTAATTAAGGTAAACTTGCAGTTGTCTGTTGAGGTATCTCAATGACTGTGGGATTTGAGGCGGTTACATTCAATTGAACAAATACTCATTTGACTCTGATTATTCTTCCTAATGCCCCAAAACCAAAATGGCTTTAAGAACATTTGCCTTTCAGTCTTAGTCTGTATAAGCTGGTTTGTGAAGGTCATGAAATGTATTTACTTTGCATACATAAAAAAACACACCCAAGAGTTGTATTGTAACATGTTGTATGTAAGATGTTACAGATGTTCTAATGCCCTTTATTCCTTCTTGATCTGATACCTGCGATACCATTGCATTAACTGGCTCAGGTTAAAACATGGACTGATACAATCAACGCCACAGAATCTTTCTTTTACTAACTAATTTGACTGTCAATCATAAAAAGATTAACACTTCCTACACTGGTTGTCCTAACACTAGTGCCATCCCTCGAAATTAAAGCCTTGCATACTGTACACATTGCCTTTTTACAGGTGGGACTTTGCCACATTACTGACATTTTGCTAATGGCTTACACTATTTACCTGAAATCAGTTCTTTGCACAGCACAACTTCCTGTGTAGGCTACTGTTTTAGAGCAGCAAAGAAGAATCGATTTCCAGGAAAACTGCAATTCAATGTGTGTGTGAAACTATAAGGTTTATTAATAAATTACATGGTATTGGATCAGTGCATAGACTTGCATACTCGCTGATACCTGATACCATATTTTAGGCAGTATTGGAGGCATTTCCGATACTAGTATATGTATCAGAACAACTCTTTTAGGTCTAAGGTTTATCTAAGTTGTCCCTCGATGCTTTTCACACAAACACATTCATCATCAGTCAGTTCATTTCAGTGATGTGGGGATGATAGTAAGACTGTTGAACCTGCTCACTAATTAATTACTGATTCATTTTACTTTCTAAATTTTTGTGTCAAATCAAGACCATCTGTACAACATGGTCTTGATGTGGTCAGTGTTGTCACTCATCTTTTATCTCTATCATTGAAACTGGGCTCCAGGGTCATGGCCTTCATCCAAGGGTCACACTGAGGTGGACCTGTCACTGTTCTCACCTTAAAACCTCAGACTCTGTTTCTAATCCATTTAGTCTTAAACAGTTCCTCTCATCAGTCACCTTACACGTGTGTGTGTTTGTCTGTGTGTGTGTGTGTGTGTGTGTGTGTGTGTGTGTGTGTGTATGCGTGTTACATCTCTGAGAACCTTATTCCCTACCTGTTAAACACAAACAAACACACACACCATGGGAACCTTACACTTGACACCTGCTCAAAGTGTCCAGAGAGAATCTGTTAAATATATGATATATGATCTAATTATACTGCAATATGAGCCACAGCTGAACAAATTCCCCTGCAATTATTCTTCAATAGTAGCAGCAGTACACATTGCCCGAGGTCTCTGTACTTGATACCCAGACATGGTTTCCCTCAGACAGACAGTGTTGCTAATGGTTGACCTTAAGTTGATCAGTGGACTCAGTATTCATGTACTGATTAATCAGAGTTCTTTTGTGCAGTGTTAAGTGTTTTGACAAAATTAACTCAGAACTAAAAAGCTTTAACTATTGTAAATATAAACTAATATACATGTCTCCGTGAGTGTCTGCTGCATTGGACCAGTCAAGAAAAGGCCTGGCATCGGCTCCCTGACATTCCCATCAGCCTCAGCTGTACCTTGTGTTTGGAGCTAATTAGCAACTCTCAGAATTTAGCTAGCAATAGGCTAAATTAAGGCGGTAAATCTGCTAAATATTACCTGCTAAATATCAGCATGTTAGGATTTAGCTCAAAGCACGTATAAGCACAGCCTCGCAGAGCTGCTAGCTTGCCTTGCCTGTCTTGTTGTAATTTGGTTGAACTGATTCTTTGCATCTTCATATAGGCTGCAATTCAATGCCAAGTCAATATTATATCTGCTTTTAATTCTGCCATTTGAGTTCTTACAACAAGAAAGATTGTTTATTTAGCATGCCAAGAAGCCGAATGCTTTTCATTTTTTTAAGCCGTAAACACATGTTGACCAGCAGTGTGTCCACAAGAGGCTGTACACAAGACATAATAACATGTCTACACTCAATTTGTGGATCAACCACATGTGCCATTTTTATTTGTTTATTTATTTGATTTAATTATTCAAAATACAAACAAAACAAAATAAGGGATGCGCTTGGTGGTTAAAAGAAACAAACCTCCAAAAATTATGGATTAAAAATATTTGAAATAATAATGTTTTGAACCAAAGTGAACAAAAGAATGACCTGTCTTCTCTTGCTCTCTCTAGGCCCTCTCCTGGCTCACATCACTCCACACACTCCTTCCTATCACATACCCACTCGGGGCATTCACTGTGTTCCACCTCACCTCAGGGCCTGCAGAGAGTGCTCATTGTTATCAATACACACCCTGCAGCCACCACTCCAGCCTCACATTCATCTAACACTCACACAAACAGTCTCTCTCTCCAGACACACACACACACACACACACACACACACACACACACACACACACACACACACACACACACACTCGCCATTTGCCTCATCAACAGGACCATGCTGAGCCAGGAGTTCTTTCAGAAGCTGAAGGTGCCAGATCTGGATGATGTTAGTCAGTACATCAGGGGTGCCTCTACCCCCATGTTAGTTAGCATGGGGGCAGTGGCCGTCGCGGCAACCTACTACCTGGCAACACGACCCAAGGCCCTCCCATTAGTCTGTGACCTCGGCCTGCAGTCAGTTGAGGTTCTGGTGAGTTTCCGGTGCAAGTTCCTGTTGGAGTCAAGTATCAGAAACTTTGCTGGTTCAGATCCAGGTATGATTCATTAGACATGACTGTGGTATTGCTGATTAAAATCCATGGAATCTAAAGTGGATCGAAATTAACCAGAATTCTGGCCTGGTGGACAACGTTCAGATTTCAGCTGTTAGATGTAGTTGCGGTAGATGCAGTTATATGTCAGCAGTGCGAAAGCTAACACTTCTTGATTTAGCAACAGATGCATCAACAGGCACAACCCTGACCTGAAGGCTCTTGATATGACGCTGAAAAAAGGGTGGGGTGTACAGTCCAAGTAATCGCATCACAAACAAGTCAGAGAGGTAATATAAGTACCTGCCACTCTGAACAGACAAAAGCCCCAAACAGACTACAAAAAACAAGCTGGCACAATACCAATTAGACTTACAAGTGCAAGGTATTAATAATTTACCTCCAAGAGCAGGACAAGCCCCCATTTGTCACAGCCCATGCTCGGATGACTACAAACAGGCAAAACACACAGGATTTAAAGCATTGTAACTAATATTTTACTGGCAAATAAGGCAACATCAACGTAATGAATGAATTTGCGTTCTGCAAAGCATGCGTAAGTTGCCCTGAGCTCTTCTAGCTCAGGTACAACACCAGCATGTCAGATGGCCCCTTCCGTCTCAACCTGTAAGTAACCTGCAGAAGAAAAACAAGACAGCAAGAGGGGCTTTGACAGGGACAGATACTGTGTGCAGGTGGCAGTTAACACAACACACAAAGCTGCTGTTGGCAAGAATTAGAGGACACTAAATTACAATGTAATAGTGTTAATAAAAACGTACTCGAAGCTCACAGCTATTTCATTTTCATAAGACAGTAGGCTGCTGCCTATTCTGTCTTTTTCCAAGAGCTTTAACAGCAAGTTTCTCAATTTCCGATTCATAGATATCATGCAGTATTTTTTTTTGTAATATATTTGTTAAATCATAAATTTGGCAGGAAATCAACGGTTCTCATTCAAATTGTAAATAGATAAATGAAATATCCAAGCAAAGCTCAAGAGACTGAATCTGATGTTGAAGGTACCTTAGGATCAATCAAAGCTTTCATAACGTGCATTTGTTTGATTCATCAGGGCGGAGATTTGGCGCGCAGATCAGTTCTTCAAAAAGAAGATGGTCACATGACACATTTATATGATGACGGCAGGACGATGTACGAGTTCTTCCTCAGAGGAGCCCGAGTTTCCAGTAAGTCAAAAATAATACATTATGATTATCAGTGCACATATTTTTAGATGTAGAGTTACTTGCTGCTGCTGTACAGACTTTTCCTCACACAAGGGGTTTAAACCTCATACCTGTCATTACAATACTAGATCACTCTCTGCTTAGCAAGATGTTTACTTTACAGTACACTTTTTTCTTAAAGTAGTTTATTATACTATAATATACTATATTTTTTGCTGTATGATCTTAGCCTGAACACTAAACCTCAGCTCTTTGAGTCAGCATCTTGCCTCTACGATAAATATGATAGTTTTACTGCTTCCCCCCAAATGCAACAAACATGTTTTTTTTTTTTTACCAAAAAACAGGTGTGTCGTAAGTCAGCTGTAGAATATGCACTGTAGGAAGATACACTATATATGTGTTATAAGGTGTATTAAGATATAAACAGCACTGTTTGCTTTTCTCCTGTTCTCACTCCCCCCTCTGTTGCTCTTCTTTCATCCTCCAGATAATGGACCTTGTCTGGGCTCCAGGAAACCAAAACAGCCCTATGAATGGATGTCTTACAAAGAGGTGAGACTCACCTTATAAAAACATTACGGCCTCCGGCTGGACAGCAGTAGAGCTGTAAGCTGCATAAAGCACAACCAGTGGTTGACACGTAGTGGTGGTTGTGGTAAAGCTATTTTAAAGGTGGGGGATATATGACCTCTGTGGGCTGTATTTGTATTTGAATTTTGTTTCTGAACTGGTTTATTTAATGAAATGTATTTCATCTTGCATATAAATAATAATTAAAGAGGCATTTCACCAGTTTTACACATCCAGTCCACATGGCGTTCTCCTCTGCCTGTGAGAGCAGTTTTATAATGTCACCTCAGCCCTGGAGGAGCTGTCAAGTTGTAACCTTAAAGATAAAAGAAAGCCAGCATTACAAACCAACGGTGTAAAGTTTTAAAGACATGGACATTTATGAGGCAGAGTCTGGCAAAAAATGTAGGATCCAGTGTTGAGGAATTTGACACATACGAGGAACTAAAGGTCGAGATATCTTGTACTCTGCTCCGCTGAATCTGACCCTTCTTTCATAAATCTGTCTCTTGTCAGTCCCCCTAGTGTTATATATGAGGAACACTTACATATCACGTAATTACACCTTTAAGTGTGAAATTCATAACATTGTCTGTCACTGATAGTAAACCATTAATTCAGCTTGAACATTGTTGGTGAAATATTAAGGAAACACTCCAGCACCAGGAGTTCAAAGACTGCAGAGGTGTTATTGACTGATTACACAACTTGGCTGCTGTGAAAACTACCGGCCAATAACGTCTAATCTGTGATTGTAACAGCACATGTGTGTGTTTATTGCTATAATACTTACAATTAAAAAACATTTTTACATCCCTTTTGCCCTTATCTTTGATTTATAATGAGATAATGAGGTCAAACAAAGCTCAGTGTATGTGGTTGTTTGCTGGTCCGGCATTAATAGTTAGTGTGCGTGTGTGTGTGTGTGTGTGTGTGTGTGTGTGTGTGTGTGTGTGCGTGTGTGTTAGGTAATGGAGCGAACAGAGAATCTGGGTTCAGCATTTCTTCACAAAGGACACTCCAAGACCACCGACCCCTACATTGGCATCTTCTCTCAGAACAGACCGGAGGTGCAGACACACTCACACACTTTAAAGCTTAAAAGTGTTTTTCAGTCATTGAATTAAAAATCATACTGAGATTTACCTGGAAATAATTTATCATCATCATATCAGTGTTTTATCTTTTATTGTTAATGTTATATCTACTGTAAATGTATCATCCTATAATGCTTCTTTATGTGTGTGTGTGTGTGTGTGTGTGTGTGTGTGTGTGTGTGGTTGCAGTGGACCATCAGTGAGCTGGCATGTTACACCTACTCTCTGGTGTCAGTCCCTCTGTACGACACACTGGGAACAGAAGCCATCGCCTACATTATAGACAAAGGTAAACCACAGCAACCACAACCTGAACACATTCACTTCGCTTTCCTTAGACATCAGTGTTTGTGTTGGTGAAGAACTGCTGCCGACCTGATTTATCTGCATGGGTTTGTGTGTCGTTCCTGCAGCTTGCATGTCCACTATAATCTGTGACGTGGTAGAGAAAGTCAACCTGGTGCTGGACTGTGTCCAGGACAGGAAACACTCCGTGAAAACCATTGTTCTCATGGAGACCCCCGATGCTGACCTGGTCAACAGGGGCCAACTGGCTGGAATCCACATCCTCAGCCTGCAGGAGATGGAGGTCAGCAGGCAACGTTTATCCCCACCCTATCTCTTTCTTTTATTCCTCATTCAGTTCTTTTTTGTAATGTTCAGTTATTTTTTTGTTTTTGTCATTATGTTTAGAAATATTCTGTATTTTTGTTTTCTTCCTTTTTTCCATTTTTGTATTTTTGCTTTCGTCTTTTACCACCCTCCTTTGTGTGTACGTCTATTTGTTTTTATTGCTTTGTTGTCATTTTCTCCTTATGTTATTTCTTATGGTCTTGCTTTTTTCTTGCTAGTTTTCATCTCGTACTGGCTTCATTTTAGTTGTCTTGATTTTGTTTATTGCTCTGTGTTTTGCTGTCTTTGTCCGTTTATTCCCTCCATATTGACTTTATTAATGAGCCTCTCTTGTTGTGCAGGCTATTGGAAAGGCCAACCATCAACAACCAGTGGTAAGTAAACATTGACCTCTCACCAGTCAGTATATAAAAGACGATTATGTTGAGTGTTATATGACACTGTTTGACCGTTGACACCACCGTCCCTCCAGCCTCCGCAGCCTGAGGACATGGCAGTCATCTGCTTCACCAGTGGAACAACAGGTGTGACACACACAGTGAACTGCACCCAAAACATCTCATCAATAGAATCTGTACTATGTGTATGCCTTTCTCTAAAGTCGTGTGTGTGTGTATGTGTGTGTGTGCGTTCACTTTCAGGAAATCCAAAGGGGGCTATGTTGACACATGGGAATATTGTGTCCAACTGTTCAGCCTTCATCAAGATGACAGAGGTGAGAGTCACGGTGAAACCACAGTCAGTCTTTGTTGTTACAGAAGCATTTTTGATCAATTCAATTCAAAGGAGGAGATATGTTCCTTTCTCTACCTCCTCCTCTCCTTCCCTACCTCCTCCTCTCCTTCTCTACCTCCTACTTTTCCTCTCTATCTCCTCTTCTCCTTCTCTACCTCCTCCTTTCCTTTTCTACCTCATTCTTTCCATCTTTATCTCCACCTCTCCTTCTTTACCTCTTCTTTTCCTCCCCTACCTCCTTTTCTTCTCTACTTCCTTTTTTCCATTTTTATCTCCACTTCTTCTTCTCTACCTCCTCTTTTCCTTTTCTACCTCATACTTTTACTCTCTATCTCCTCCTCTGTATATCTACCTCCTTATTTCCTTCTATCTCTCTTTCTTCCCTTCTCTGTATCCTCCTGTCTTCCTCTACCTCCTCCTTTCCTTTTCAACCTCCTTTTCTTCTCTCTCTCCTTCTCTGCTTCTCTACCTCTGTCTTCTGCTTTATCTCTCCCTGTCTTTTTCTACCTCTTCCTTTCCTTTTCTACTTCCTCCTTTCGTTCTCTATCACCTCCCCTGCTCCTCTACCTCTCTTTTTCCTGTTGTATCTCCTCCTGTCTTTCTCTTCCTCCTCCTTTCTCTGTTCCCTCACTCACGTGTTCAGAGCAGGAGGCTGAGGCACAAACCACATTGTTTTGGAAATCTGAACACACACCTGCTGCTGCGACCCAGGAAATTACGGCTGGGGACAGTTTTATATGATAAATGGGATTAACTGGTTAAATTACAAGTAACTCAGAATACAGTGAAAGAACAGGAGAGCCAGCAAAGCAAAAAAAAGAGGAGGAGGAAGTTTAGAGCAGAAGGTGTGATGGAAAGTGGGAAAAGCAAAGAGAGATAGAGAGAGAGCTCTGAATTATTAGTCTGATAGATAGATAGATAGATAGATAGATAGATAGATAGATAGATAGATAGATAGATAGATAGATAGATAGATAGATAGATAATTCATGTGTCCATTAGCCCATTGTTGACAATAATAATAACAGTTAATAATAAATATGATGCCTTGTATCCAGCCTATTGTATGCACTCATCCAGAGGCACCACCATATTGTAAGAAAGAAGAGTGAGGGGCTTTGATGATCTCTTTCCTCTTCTCTCCAGTCGTACGCTCAGACCTCCCCAGAGGATGTCATGCTGTCTTTTCTGCCTCTGGCCCACATGTTTGAGCGAGTGGTGGAGGTATACAAACATTAACACTGACGGCTTTCTCTCCCTTTCTGTGTGTATGTGCGTTTCCCTGCCTGCATGTCTGGGTCCTGTCCATTCATGTGTGTTTGTATACCTGTGTGTCTGTGTGTGTCCATCTGCCTGTGAACATGTTTTTAGTTTTCCTGTCCCTTTAGTCCCAGTGATGTCCATATTTCCTTCCTGCCCTTGGCTCATATGTTTGAGAGAGTAGTACAGGTATGTTCCCTTGGTCCCCTTTGTCACCCTTTGTTAAAGATGAATCATTACTCCTACAAACCCTGTGTGTCTTTAATTACACTTTCTCAACTCCTCCCTTCTACATCTTCCTCTGAAATTACTGACAGGGAGTGATGATAGTGCATGGGGCCAGGATTGGCTTCTTCCAGGGAGATATTCGTCGGCTGACAGATGACCTGAACACACTGAAACCTACTGTGTTCCCTGTGGTGCCCCGACTCCTGAATAGAATGTATGATAAGGTAGGTGGACACCATGATGTTATAAGCAGGCCAGAGTTTAGACAGTGCATATGCTGTTAAATGTCTGACCCTTGCGTGAATTCGCCATAGACCTAAATTCTGATGATAACTAAGGTGTGTGTTTTTTTTGTTTGTTTTTTTTTTGTAGATCTTTGGGCAGGCCAATACCTCTGTGAAGCGCTGGGTGCTGGGATTTGCCTACAGGAGGAAGGAGGCAGAGATTTTGAAAGGCATCGTGAGGAGAGACAGTATCTGGGATCGACTTATCTTCAGGAAGGTTCAGGTAAACACGACCAGCACAGGTCAAACTCCTGTTATAGTTGTGTACAGTCGAGTGCTACATGGCCAGGAATGGTTTGGGGTGGTTGATATAATGAATTTATTAAGTTAAATTGAATTTAAGTTTTTGGCACAATGTGTAAATTGTCAACGTTATTGACAATTGCACAGTGTTATTACAATGTGCACCAAAGTCTGCTTTTAATGAGAAATTGAGCTGGTTAGCTGGTTTCTAGCAGTCTCACAGTGAGTTAATGTTTGTATCTATAAAAGGAACTGACTGAAAAATGACTCAGTACACCGATCTGCAATCTCTTGTTTGTTGACATGATATCACCTCTGGTAAAGAGTCAATAGAACAGTGCAGATTCTACTTTAAATCGTCTTCATAAGCTGGGCAGCTAATGCTAGCTAGCAGCTATCAGCAGGCATATCCTGTCAAGAGGTGGGAGCAGATGGATTAGATGAATTCATTACAATTATGGTAGAAGATTCTCTTCTGTGCTGAACGTTTCATTAAAGTGGATGTCTGTTCTCTACTTAAGGCTGTGTGATTTTGGACTATCGTGAGAGAAATGTGGTAAAATGTTTTATTGTCAATCTAAAACAGTGGTCCTGGATTACAATGTGAGCACATCCGGCTTTTCAAACCATAGGAGCGGCATGTCTGCATTTCAGGGTTGAAAATACCTGGTTGACTGATTTCTTTTAACATTCACTTGTTCAAGACAGTATTAATGTAGTGTGCTTCCCTCTGCAGGCCAGCCTCGGAGGTCGCGTTCGTCTCATGATAACAGGAGCTGCTCCCATCTCTCCCACTGTTCTCACTTTCCTCAGAGCTGCAATTGGCTGTCAGGTAAGAAACACACACACACACACACACACACACACACACTCACAGTTTTATCCTGTCGCTTTCGACACCTTTCCTGGAATTCTGCCGTCTGATCTGTAATCATTCCTCATCCACACTCTTTGTTCCTGATAAGTTCTACATTGCATAATCTTCTGTTTGTAGTAGCAGTAATAATAACAATAATAATAATAATAATCCTATGTTGCTCTCTATCTCAGTTCTATGAAGGCTATGGACAAACAGAGTGTACTGCTGGCTGCACAATGACCGTGCCCGGGGACTGGACTGCAGGTAAGACTTTTTTTTTTAGCTGTGTAAGTGTGATGAACTGACTGATTCTCGGCTTTACAAGAACTAAACTCGACCTCATGTCACCAGGTCATGTTGGTGCTCCTCTGCCCTGTAACTTTGTTAAACTGGTGGATGTTCCTGAGATGAACTACCTGGCTGTGAACGGAGAGGGAGAGGTGAAACCCAAAGACACTGTCTTTTATATATTTATGATAATGTATGTTACTCATAACTATGTGTATGTGTTGGTTTGTAGGTGTGTGTGAAGGGTAGTAACGTGTTCAAGGGCTATCTGAAGGACCCAGAGAAGACAGCAGAGGCTATTGATGCAGATGGATGGGTGCACACCGGAGACGTTGGAAAATGGCTTCCGGTAGTTTCATGTAGCTGAGGTTCATCCTCAACATACATCTTTTATATGAGCCTCACTTTCTTCAACTCAACTTCACTCCTTTTATTTCAACCAAAGTTTATGAGGTTTAGCTATATTCATGATACAATGTTGTATCTCCGACAGCCTGGTGATGTTTTTATGTGCGTGTGTGTTCGCAGAATGGCACGCTGAAGATCGTGGACAGGAAGAAGCACATCTTTAAGCTGGCACAGGGGGAGTACATTGCCCCTGAGAAGATAGAGAACGTCTACATAAGGAGTGATGCAGTAGCACAAGTCTTTGTGCACGGAGACAGCCTGCAGGTAGGTGGAGGAAATTCTCAGTCTCTGTCGAGATAATCCCTGTTTACAGTAACTGCAGATGAGCAAAATGCTACAGCCACAGATTTACTCCTGACTTCTTCTGATCTCTGTCCTCTTGAGCTAAACTTCAGGATCTCTGAGAGATAGGTGCATCGTCAAACAGGCTTACCTACAATTTGTAATACATGAATTCAGTCATTCTAAAAATTACCACTGTACATAACTTGTATATTGTGTTTATCTCCAGGCATGTCTGGTCGCAGTAGTGGTCCCTGACCCTGACTTCCTGTCTGGTTGGACCAAGAGGACCTTGGGGCTGGATGGCAGCTATGAAGAACTGTCTGGCAGAGCGGTAATACTTTGTAGAATTTAATTCCAGTTTATGATGGATCAGACTGTATACATATAGTTTCCTGTATCCACACTGTAAATCCTGCATCATTTGCAAAAAAAGTTGAACCTTGTTCAGCTTTTGCTGCAACGCAATGTGACATCTTCAGTACACATACTGGCAAGCATGTATGTAATGCCATTCCTACAATTTAACATCCCGGATTATATTTCACTGTCTTTGTGCATGAAACAATACACCCCCACCAATGTAGTCGCTTGCTTTGTTTTTGGTGTAACACCTGAATAATACATGCTAGTCAGAGAGCATGCAGAGAAGTCAAATGGTGGAAAAGTCCAGCTTCTGCAAGGACAAGTTGAAGCAGTATGAAAGCAGACTTAACTAAAGCTACTGAAAAGATGCAAAGCTTTAACATGTCCAATTCCACGTTCACTATGTAGTGAATGATGAAAAATGATCCACTATTATAGGATTAATAATGGTAAACATCAATTTTAGAATTAAAATCCATTCAAAAGAACTCCTTCAGTACATGGTGACATGGTTTAGATAGGTGGTCTTGATGAGGGGTTACTTCAGCTCCTCTGATGAGACTGTAAGGATGCATCAATCAAAAGAAGGTTAGGTACTTCTGTTGTGCACAGGGGGAGACACAACAGCAGCTACATTTGTAAAGTAAAATTCAATCTAATATGTAACTAGAAAGGCACTCAGAGAGTGCAGACCTCCGTCAAACAACATACACCAGACTTCAGAGAGAAAAATTCTAATTCATAGTAGATATGCCCCAAAATTCAATGGGTTCATCCCTGGCCCATGCCCTATATCTCCACGAAGTTTGGTCGAATGGATTTAGTACTTTTTGTGTAATCCTGCTGACAAATAATCAAGTGAACCAGCAAACCAACAAACAGACAATCAGCTTTGTGGCAGTTCTTAGGTGACAGTTTAGAGAAGAGAAGAACATTCTGAGGTATGTCTTTTTGTCTGCACAGGAAGTCAAAGCAGCTATCTTGGAGGACATGCTGCAGTTGGGCAAGAAAGGAGGCCTCAAGTCCTTTGAGCAGGTACAACACTGGCTCATTATTCAGCTAAGATTTGAAATATCTTTTCCATATATCACTAGATAAATCTGTAGACTTTGTAGCATTCTTGCAAACTTTTTTCAGACATGAAATGCTGTTTTTCTGAAAGTGAAACATTATTATTCTCTGTAACACAACCTGCCACCCTCTGTTTGTCCTTCAGGTGAAGGCTATCTTCATCCACACCGAGTTGTTCTCAATCGAGAACGGCCTGCTCACTCCAACAATGAAGGCCAAGAGGAACGAAATGCGACAGCACTTCAAACCCCAGATAGAAGAGCTGTATGCTGGGATCAAAATGTAGAAGGAGAGGGGGAGAGCAAAATGCAAGGACACAAGAGCTCCACCAAAGGTGTTTTAGATGAAGAGAAAAGGAAGAAGCAGAGAGAGGAGTATAAGCTAAAGCACACATCGGAAGCATATGAAGAAAGAATCATCAACCTGTTTCATCCTCATGGCTAGTAAAACTAGAGACAACGGGAACAGGAGGTGACGTAGATTTTGAGTAGATTTTGATTAAGAGCATTTAGAACAAAATCAAATGACCTGTAGGATCTATGGCACACAGTACAAAACCTCTGAGGGTGCAGAGTAGATTTTATGCTTAAAGTAAATGTGTCCATTGATGAATAGTTTTGCAGAAGCTATTTACAGTACAAATTCTGTGGTAATGTGTTGATTCTAATTAGCTATTTTGTTATATTATCCCCAATAAGGGCATTTAAAAGGGAAACAGTTCTCTGTAGCATCAGATATCTCAGGAAGTGGGCGTCATGAAGCACATACAGTAACTCCTTACACACATATACACACTTTTTAACTTTAAGGATGAGGGAAAACTCGGACCACTGAAATGGGTTCACTGAGGGCCATATTGATAATTTTTGTAACCCAAACACCCTCACACATCACAACTGGAACATTTCAGTGTCTTTGAGATTTTTTGTCAGATGCCATGATTTTATTTTCTTATGTTTGTTGAGTTTGTTCAGGTGAAGTTCAGGATTGTTTCTGCGGGTTCTTAAATCTTTTTTATAAATAAGCTTTGGTCCAGTTGGGACCCTGGGAACCAGCAGAGTGAACCATATTCAAGATCGCCCAAACAGAGGTAGCTGTTCACAGGGAATTCAGGTACAAAAGAACACTCAGGACATAGGGAAACTGAGTCAATGTTTTAATTTATTTATGATGGTAACAGGAATAAAAGAGATTTGTTGGCAGAATCAGTTTTTTTTTTAATTATTATATTAGGGTGAAAAGATACATTTCAAAATAATATTGTTCACAACATGAATTAAATCCTCTTGAATGTTTATGGTTTTAAGTTCATGGAAGTACTTTTGACCGTAGTTTTTCTTTAAGTGTTTTTACTGTCATCTCATATTGTTTTATAAAAATTAAATTAAAAATCATCAAAAGAGGTGTGTGATCTTGTGTCTCTTTATTGTGGCTGTGGAAACTATTTAGATATGTAGTTTATTTCGTTATTACAAGGTATTTTTCTAAGGTTATTATTTTAACTGCAATTTAAGGTATCTAACTGCAAAGAAAGAAAGTAAGAAAGAAAGAAAGAAAGAAAGAAAGAAAGAAAGAAAGAAA
>NW_019525244.1:648924-657685 GCF_002814215.2 Seriola lalandi dorsalis | reverse complement strand
AAAATTGGAATCTATATCCAATATTCACGCCACTCTCTCTTGTCAGAAAAGTCTGACGAATTTCATTTAAAAATCTGACGATTTAACGGTTCTCTGCTGGTCTAGTGGTAAATGAAATAACTTGAGAAAAATTGTCAAGCTAGCCGAAAAAATAAGCACTATATTTGTTTCAAGTGCTGTTTGATGGAGATATAAGCATTTTATTCACATAAGTATTCGGTTACATCACGAAGGCCATTAGCTTTGCTTTAAAGATTGGCATATTAAACTGCTACGTTATTGACTGGACTTTGGTTTGAAGTTAGTCACATAACAGCTACACAGAGCACCCAGCGAGATCAGCAACAGACACGAGCCTGGAGAGCTAATGGGGATTCATCGTCACTTCAGCAGTGGAAATGCTCAACGACCTAGGAATCAGAGCTGTTTGGTTGGAGGTGTCACCTCTTGGTGGTGGCACAAATATTGAAAATGTTGATGATGAAGGTCACTTCATTTTCTTTTTTTTCCACAGTGCAAAAAAGGGCAGAAAAGCCAAGGTGCCCCCAGTGCCACCACATGAGAGTGAAGTGAGTTAGTCAATTCATGATTTAATTAAGTACATTGTGATTGGCTGAAAATTGATACGAATAGCCTTTTTTTGAAACGGATAAAAATGGGTTATCCCCTTGTCAATAGCATGATTCTTTTTTACATAATTGGCATTTTATTCTTCTTCTTTGTGTTCAAATCCAGAAAACCCCCACTATGGATTCTCCCAACCTGTCTGTGATAGACAAAGCCAGCTTCCTGGAGGGACTACAGCTAAATTATGGTGAGTCTTTACACTGCAGTTATTCTGTCCTTATCCATACCAGTGTCTTTATCTACAGGCTATCCATGACTATTTAAAAACTCTGAAAAACAAAACATCTTGATAATGTATTCATTTTTCTGTTCTTCTCTCTCATCGATAACTTATTTGAACAGATTTCATGTTAGCAGTGGCAGTTAGTTTTCTTGGGCGTGAACATCTGTGCCTCTATATCTTATCTTCATTATTCTCTTTCTCTTTTTCTCAGTTTCTTTAGGACAGCTTGTTTCCAGAGTCTAGCATAGTGTCAAACCACCAATCTTGCGCTGACTAGAGATCTGTTGTGTTGCCTAGGTAACCCTCTGCACAGCACCGCCATGGAGGAAGATTTAAATGTCTCAGAGGAGGGACAGATGGACAAAGCAAAAGCAGAAAGAAAGGAGGTTCCTGAGACATTGAAGACCACTGCTAAACAGCGTGGAGCTGCGGTGAAGAGAAAGAAGACAGCGACAGATAAAGAGAACCTCAAGGAAGAGGAGGAGACGAAAAAGAGGAGTAGGAGAAGTACTGCAGAGAAGGTCAAAGCCAGGTAAGGTCAAAGGAATTTTTGTTTGCTACTGTTACTTTACAAGGTCATACTACTGTGTTATGATGTGAATGCAGCATTTTCTCTCATCTGTCTGCAATTGAAAGGCCAGAGGAGGGAGAAGTAAGAAAGAAAAAGAAGGGAGAACCTCAAGGTGAAAGAGCAGAGTCAGGTGCTCATGCCATCCTCCAAACAAGTAATCAACCTACCCCAAAAGCCGCCAGGAAGAAGCCTGCCAAGAGGCAGAGTGCTGGAAAGACCTTTGCAGCAAGGTATGGTCACATAGAGAGCTTTGTCTGTCCTTTATATTAACATGTTGATCTGCCTATCCTCCTGTCTTTATGTCAATTTATTTATCTGTCTCTGTGTCACAACAAGGCCATTGAAAAATCAGCAGATGAAGAAGGACATGAAGAGAAAGAGTGAGCCTAGTAGTGGAAACCCTCAGTCACAGGCAAGTCCAAAGTACATCTAATTAGTAGTAATATTGTCATGATGAAAGTAAGATTAGAGCAAAACATAATGCCAGGATACGTGAGCTATGGCAGAACCTTTAGTGCTGTACATACAACAGTGCAAATGTTATGCAGGATAAAATGTCTTAGTGACATGAGTCTGTCTTTAGACACATGAGTGAAGGATGTGAACTGAAAGCTCTGAATCTGAGCGTCAAAGATCAAATCAGTATCTGAAAGCTCCCTTGTCAACTCGGCTGTTACATGCAGTGTGATGTATTGTGGTTAAAACTGACAGGAAGAGCATAAAGGCCACTCAAACAAGTACAGAAACAAACATGATGCAGTAACCGCTGTAGGCAGGTGGATGCTGAGCTCTCACTCTTAAATAAGACTAACAGTCAGAAACAGAGTCTTAATATCAAAAGTGATATAATTGCTTAGCTTAACAAACACACATTGTTGAAGTAGTTTTATCAGTTACAAATTGTTTTGATAAGTTATCCTTTTTTTCTTTTTCTAGGACTCTGACACTGACACCGCCCAGCAGAGCCGCAAGAGAGTCCTGTCCTCTGATGAAGAGGTGGATGAAGACACGAGTTGGGTATGGACTAACTCCAGCAGACAGTTGTAACCAGGAGTCAAGTAGCCACAAAAATGTGGCTTTAAATTGTGACCTTTCATTTCGTTTGTTTTCATCTTTCTCTTTATCTCATTCATTCAGGCCCCAAGTCCAAAGAAGGACAAATTGTATAGTTATGGCAGAACTAGAAAGTCTTCGTCTGATAGGTCTAAGTCCAGAAAGTCTTCATCAGGTAAGGAAACACAGCATGAAAGTCAGCATCACTTATGACTGAGAAGCTGGATACCACTTACACATCCCTGTTTGCTCAGTATGAAGGAGACAATTAGCTTGACATAAAGACTGGAGGAAACAGCTGGCATGGTTCTGCCCACCAGCACCTCTAAAGCTCACTGATTAACATGTTTATATCTCTTTTAATTTGTTCAGTTTATTGCTATCTGTTTTCTGTTTATAGCGATCTGGTTTTCACAAGGTCTGGGATCAGTTTTTTCTATTCTTCATTAAACTTGAACCACGAAAAATGTAATTCTTCCCCCTGAAGGCAGTGCATCTGCAGAGGCGGAAAACGCCAACACAGACAAGCAGAGGAGGGAGAGACATGGTCGTCAGGGAGGAACAGATTTAGAGGTGGTGCTGGATGCCTTCCTGGATTTCTGTGACCAGTACAAGTAAATTGCCACACAAATATCTCTTAGGTTTTATTTTTTCACGTTGCAGTCAGTGAGTGTGTTAGTGCAGTGGTGACATTCATGTATGTGTTTGTCTGTTTTCAGGGAGTCTGTGGAGTCTAAAGCGGTCAAACACTCCATTGATTCTTTCTCCTCCAATGTGCAAGAGCAACTCTTGGAAAAGGTCAGAGGAGTTGAGGGAAAAGAGCAACTGAAATCTGTGTGGTTGTCAAGGTGTTTCAGGTTGACATTTAGAGGTTTAGACTTATTTTTGTTTACTAGAAAATATATATATGCACTAGAGAATCTAGTACAGAATTAAAACAGCGTTGTACTTCTCAGTGTTTTTTATTTACCTCAGTAATGAGGCCAATGTGAATGAATGCCAGTAAGTTGTTTGTGTTAGGTGTGTCCCATACTGGATTTTTAAACCATAGATTACTGATAATTAACAACTGCCAAAAATGTTACAAACAAGTAAGAGTAGATTAATGTTTCGCCCCAGAGTAAGCCTCTGAGGCGCCATTGTGGTATTTATCAAGCTGATAATAAATGTAAGCCTATATACTTTGCCATATCAACCAAACTGGAAATGAATGATTGAAATGAATCAAAGACATGTATATTCTCTGGTGTTTCTGCTTTTCCAGATCTCTTCATACAAGGAGCTCAGGGTTCTGAAAAGAGAAAATACCAAGGTAACTATGGCAACCAGTTTTTAGCCATGCTAGCAGCAAGGTGAGTAGTTCATGACCAAATACCTGCAAGAGTAATGACATTCCCATCAGCCTAAGTACTAATAAGCAAAGCATGCTAACATGTTAAACTGTGATGGTGAACATGGTAAACATTATACTTGCCAAACATCACCATGTTAGCATTGTCATCGTGCGCATGCTAGCATGGCTATGGTTTCTTAGTCTTGTTACATCCCGTGGTGCTGATTGCAGCCTGTATTTACTTTCCTCTGTCTGTCTCTGTTTGTGTCTGTGTGTGTGTGTGTGGCAGGTGGCTTCTTTGATTCGCACAAAGACACAGAGACTGTTCGATGCCAAGCATGAGCTGATGAGGTGAGAAGCAGCCCAGACGCACCACTGTGCTGTCCATTAAAGGCATAAAAGCCCAAAAAAATATACTTTAAAATAAAACACCCATGACATTGTCAGTTGGATGTATACATAACATTAAAAGTGTCTGCTCAGTGTTAAAAACATTCTTTATTAACTAACTTTAACTAAAAAGGGAAAGTAAAACTTGCTGTACAATAACTCATAATGACCTTTACTCTGTGTGGTTGGCGCGACAGGACAGAGAGACGGGTGTGGCTTCTACAGAAAGAAAAGGCAGAACTCAAACTCCGACTAGCTGATCTGAAACGAAGCCGTGCCTTCCTCCATGACATCAGAGAGCTCAACCAGCAGTACCTGGACCACCGACACAAACACCCCAAAGAGAAAGAGACGGTACAAACACACAACACTGATAACTGATAAATAATATTGAATATTGACTTTAGAAATCATAGAAATAATCACCAGAGTACTGCTGGAGTATTTGTGTGTCTTGTTCACAGGTAAAGCTCCAGAAATACAAACCATCTTTATCTTACTGGTATTTTATTGAACAGCTGATGTTTGTCAAGATTTTCAATAAAGCTCTCATGGTGACATACTGTACTCACTCCTTACCTCTCTCTCTCCTCCTCGCATCCAGTACGGGGCGTCCAGTTTACCGGCTCTGCTACTGGAGACAAAGCATGTTCAGTCGGCAGAGCATCAGCTGAGAGGAATTAATAACCGAATGGAAAAAAGACTGAAGAAGAATGGGACTTGTAAATAATGTGCTATGGCAAGATGGCACACAAATGCACAGAGGTTAAAGCCTCTCTAAGCATGTATAATATATGTAACATATTATAAGCAATCCTAAGGCTGTTGGAATTTTTTTAAGGCCAGAGGCAGCTTGATATTTTGGATTGGATTGGATTTCGATTCAGATTTCTTAAATCATCCAACATTTTGATCTGAGTGGAACTGTGGATGACTGTTTACTTACAATATTGTATGTTTAATAAATACATGTAATAAAAAAGTTGTCCTTTTTGTGTGTCTTTTGAGCTTTACAAAGATAATGCATATTAATGTTTCTTTTCCCGACAAAACATAAATTGTAAATGCTCAATGCTTGTGGTAAAGAGTTATAAAACTTATGACTGGCCTCTACTATTAATAAATTCTCCGTGTATGTGACTTGTAAAATTTTCACTCCTGTACTACTGTTTTACATACTGTAAGGGACAGTTTTCTAAGCCAATCAACTTATTTTTGGGTCAAGGTGTTCCTGACATTTTGAGATTTTCCCCGCCCACACAGGAAGCGACGTTCCCTGATTGGCTCAAAGTTTCAGGCTGGCACTTTGAACAACTTCACATTTCCTTAAGGAGGGGACCTTGCAAGACTCATTACTACAGTTGTCTCACGGAAAAGGTACGTTTATTGTAATTAAAGTTTATAAATGTTCTATTATTATTCACATGTATGAGGTCAACGAAGTATCAGGTTTGTCGTGTCGGTTCCAGCTAACACAGGACTGGTGAAACTGGTCTCCATATTAGTTTGCTTCACTGAACCTACCGTAGGCAACACCTGATATAAGTAGGTTTTCTGAAATAAATGGGAAGTAGGAGGCGGCTGTTTCAACTTCAGAGTTCGGAATTTTAAACTTAGTGCAGTTAAATACGTTAAATACGTAAAAAAAAAAAACGTTATGACGGTTGTTACACCTTTTTGGCTTTTATGTCACATTTAGCTGCAGGGACTTCCATTTGTAACCTTAGCTAAATTAGTTGTAACATTTTCCTTTTTTACAGTTTTGCTACGTGTTTACTTTTTTAACGGGGGCATATTCAAACATTCAGAATAGTGTCTCCTACAGAAAATGTGTGTTAACATTATATTGTATCTCTGCGTGGAGCAACGTCAGACGATTAAACAGGGATTCATTTGTCGTTATGACCTACCTCTTTCCAATGAATGAAAGAGCTGTAAATAATTTCCTGCTTTGGAAATGGAGTTTCGCTATGAGGTACGTCCTGACAGCACTGGATGCTGCTAACTTTAACCCATTGATGTATTATCAGATTCACAATGATACATTAAAGATATTTTATATAATGTATTATGATGAAGTAATAATATCATATATTTTGTAATATATGAGCCCTTTTAATTCATCCATGATAATGACTATGCTAAACACAATGAATCGGAATAATGTAATAACTAAGTGTGAACAGCTTACAAGAATCAGTCGGGTTTTTTTGGCCAGTTTGAACCACACATGGTGGTTTCCTTTTGTGCGGTGTACTGGTGGTTTTGCTGAAGTTAAAATCCGGTTGTGTGATGTAGCATCCTTGGTCAAATTAACTGAACCAACCCTACAGCAGGCTGTAGGCCTGAACAATATGCAAAGAAAAAGAAAACAATGTGATTATTTTGGCAGATATTGAGATTACCATTTGAATCACGATTTCAGTCAGAGTGGTCATTTTTGCACTACATTTTTAACTGAAAGAAAATATTAAAATGATGATGATGGGATTATTGTTGGGTCATTTATGGTCTGTTGTGACACATTTTACATTCATCAAAAACAAATCCTGATGCTGTTGTTTGGATATTGCACTTGGCTATTTTGAGATTTCTATATTATTTTGATTACATGTTCAGCCATAATCACTATAGATCACTTTACATTTAAAGGGTTCATTCACCCAATTTATTCAGATAGTGTAGTTATCTCTTGGGGTTTTAGGATATCTGTCCTGAAATTTTCTGCTGCCACCCCACTTCCATTTGGGTAAATTACATTTTTTTGCTTTAGCTGCTCAAAAAACAAAGAAAAACAGAAGTGCACTTGTTTCTGTGAATAACCCGCAGACCTCGGTGTCAAAAATTTCACTAGAACCACTGTCTTTAGTTTCTACTAAAGCAATAGTCTCTGTGAGGGAGGAATCTTGTTAGCAGCGAGATATGTGCCAAAATACCACTTGTGGTGAGTGGTGTTAACATACTTCTAAGAACTGAGATAATAAGATAATAGTTAAGTAAAAATAAACAGAAGAGTGTTTCCTGCAGTGTTTTATGGCAGATGTGGACCACCTCACCTGAAACAAACAAACAAACAAACAAACAAACAAACATTTCAGAATTTTATGTAATAAACCATTAACTTTCGTTTAGGCCATCCTCTGCTGACTGATCATGACATGATCTGGCATGTTCCTGGTGGCTTACTTCCAGGGGGAAAACCTGAGTATTCTCACCAAACCTGTGTACAGGTTGGAACAAGCCAAACTTGCTTAATTGTTTTCTAATGTTTCTAGTTGAAGATGTCAGAAATCAGTTCAGAAAAGTCTGAAATTGTGAAATAAATATATACTTATGTATATTTATTTAGCTTTGTCCAGATGCACAGAACAAGATGACATAAACCAAGACATTACAGGCTGTAACTGAACCCAATGAAAAACAGGCTCAAGTCAACATAGTACAAATAACTGTGAAATAAAATCACTCAATGTGTTATTACAGCCAGTATAAAGTGCAAAACACTCAAGCTGAAAGGGTTTCATTATTAAATGATGAAGGAGTTATATATCATCGGTATAGCTAATTGATATCGAATGAAAGGATGGGTTTTGCTGAGGTTCATTGGAGGGGAGGGTTAGCCACCCCCTTTTATTTAGTTTTTTCCATGTATTTAGTTTTTTTGTTTCTAAAACACTGTGCCTTTCTGTTTATGTGTGTAGGAACATGGCTGAGGTTTGTGATGATGCTGACAAGCAGAGCGGTGGGGACACTTTGGATGCCTTTGGATTTCTTTCAAAGAGGTAATCATTGTATACCAACGATGTCTGACTACCTATATGTTATGTACCTAAACCTATTTGCTCTCTCTGTTAAAAATACAGTACTAGGGATTAATTATTCACACCTATGAAGGTGTTGTCACTTATCCTGGCCTAATTGACCTCTGCTCAGGTTGATGGTGGGCATCACGTGACTCAACCCCAAGCGCCAATAAGAATGATAACGGTCTAGTTTGTCCTACTCTGGGAGGTGAAACAAATCTAGCAGGAGAATAAGGAAGATGTTAAATCAGCTGCATGTGTGTGTGTGTGTGTGTGTGTGTGTGTGTGTGTGTGTGTGTGTGTGTGTTTACCATGGGTATGGAGGGCCTTTAAAGTCACTGTGAAATATTTTTATTAAATCATTCATATCTGTCAGTCACATTTGTATTTAAACTCCTATTATTTATTAGTTATAATAAATCGTCTTTGTTCATAATTGTAATAATCTGTGGAGTATGGAGGAAAGTAGTATTAGATTTTTGATCGGGGCAACTTATGATGTATTGCCAACTCCCCAGAACCTAAAACTCTGGGTAAATGGAGACCCACTATGTTCATTGTGTTCATGTACTGCAACTTTAAAGCACATTCTGTCAGGGTGTAAGGTTAGTCTGTCGCAAGGCCGGTATACGTGGCAACATAACCAGGTTTTAAAAAGCTTAGCTGCAGGAATTGAAGAGTTACAGAGGCAGGCAAATTTAGGAGGGCCTAAAATAAAGAGAGTTGCAATCAAGTTTGTTCAAGAGGGAGAGAAAGTTGGT
>NW_019525244.1:648297-648874 GCF_002814215.2 Seriola lalandi dorsalis | reverse complement strand
ACCCCCCCCCCCCGCTTTTCCACCAGAGTTACCTTGTAATCACTGAGGCGAGTAATGCTGCAATGATTTAGGATTTCTTTAAAAGTGTGCAGTGTGGAAAGCACATACCAGGTAAAATACTGGTAAATTGAAGGCTCATATCTGCTGTTGTCAACTGTTACAAGCAGAGTTAAGATAATGTAACCAGCGTCTGTGTAGAGAGTTGACAAAGTTGGTTCCATTGGCCATGTCATGGTTTGCTATGGCAGACACTTTTTGTTAGTTTTGTTTTGGAGTTTTTGCACTTCCTGTTTGATTTTGTAGTTGTTTTTCCTTTTGTGTCTCAATGTTTTTACTTCCTGTCTTGGTCCTGTTTCTGTGTGGTGATTGTCTGCCCCGCCCTAATGTGTTTCACCTGTGTTCAATCACCCTTGCCTCCCTTGTCTATATAGTCCTTGTGCTTCCCTTTGTCTGTGTTGGTTCGTCTGTTTAGTTCAGGGTTTGTTCATGTCTGTTCATGTCACGTTCACGTGTGGATTTTTTGCTAAATAAACCTGCGTTCACCGTCTCCCAAGAGTTGACTGCATTTGGGTCCAAC
>NW_019525244.1:589546-648247 GCF_002814215.2 Seriola lalandi dorsalis | reverse complement strand
ATTTGTCCAGTGGAAGTAGGATGTAGAGGATTTGTAGCAAGGTCTGTTGTCTCTTTAGTAAGGGAGTTAGGAGCAAGTGGACAGAGTGTGAGGAAAATAGTAAAGGACATGTCAGATGAGGCAGCAAGATCCAGTCAGTGGAGCTGGATGAGAAGAAATAATGGTAGCTGGGGGCCTAGCAGGGGGAGCACTTAGGATAGACAGACTCTTAGGAGAAGCAAGGAAGAAATCCAGGAAGAGGAAGTGTTTTTAAGTGGGGGGTGTGGCCTGTGTGAGCCTCTTTGAGACCATGCGGTTAGTCCAGGTGAGGTGGCCTGTATTGTTTGCTTGTATTGTTTGAATTGCTTTGTAGTGTGTCTTTGGCTGTTTAGGTGAGTTGTTTGTTTTAGGTGAGTTGAATGGTGTGGCGTTGGAGGGGAGGGGGGGGGTAGAGCACAGCCTAATCCGGCGGGGGAGAGCTAGCCCAAAAAGGCACCTCTCCCTGACTCTACCTCCCTCATTGTCTTGGAGAGTGGGGGAGTAGGGGGAGGTACAGCACAGCCTAATCCGGCGGGGGAGAGTTTAGCTCAACAAGGCATCTCTCCTTGACTCTACCTCCCTCATTCAAAATGGCCGCCACTTTCTCCAACTGTTTAGGGGAGTTTGTTTGCTGAATCTGCTAGTGTGTTTTGTCAGAGTTGATGATGGTGTTGTTTGTGATAGCGTAGGCAAGATAAAGAAAATAGTCGTGGTGTGAGGAGCAGTGATGGCTGGCATTAGGGGAGTGACTCTGGGACGCCAGTGATCACTGTCTAGCCTCCTGGAGGTGTCGTGGGACCAACTAGACAAAACACTGGTGAAAGGAGGTTCCCACCTGATGACCCCAAAGACATGTTAGTTATCACTGCTCATTAGTCTGTATAGCTAAATTAATAGTTATCATAGGACATGTTAAGCTTAGGGAGCTATTCACTGAGTCTGGTCCATTTTCTGTAGCACAAGTTTCTTGTGTTTACCTTAAATCTGACCTTCTTTTAGGACAAATTATACATAAATGGTGTCACGTGTTGGGATGGCTGGACCCAAATGCAGGCAACAAACCAGGCAGGAATGTAAATGCATGTGCTTTAATTAAACAAAGTAAAAAAAAAAAAAAACTCACTAGAAGGCCGTCAGGAACCGAACACAGGACATCAAATGTGACATTGGTAAAGAAGTTTTTCAGGTTTCAAAGGATTTCAAAGTGTGTTCACAGTTGTGTGTGTGTGTTTTCAGGAGTAGTAAGACCTCTGAGGAAGTGGACTCTGTCCCCAGCAGCAAAAGCAGTACAGCAGCAGCCTCTGATCCTTACCGCTACAAGATGGACTATCCCTCCATTGGAACCTGTGTGATTATCAACAACAAGAACTTCCACAGTTGCACACGTAAATACACTCACTCAACAATTCATATGCACTGATGCACACTTCAGTCAATTTCCTTTCATGGCCACTTGAACAGATGTACTGTAAATTCAATCAATCAACAAACAATTCCATGTTCCAAGTTTTAATAGCCTAACTAATACCCATTAGTTGTGCATGATTTAAGCAGAAACTGGCCCGGTGTCCTGAGGAGTAAAAAGCAGTCAGAGCTCCAAGCAGATCCTCCACATTTCTTACATTCCTGCTTCCACCACTTACACAGTATGTTTTACAGAGAGGAGATGGGAGGACTGTCACTGAGATCAAGTTTGAGGGAAAAAAGCTGTTATAGATGAAGTGGACCTTTTTCACCAAAGACATTTTGACATGTAACAGTAGGAAAAGCATAAAAAATAAAATGAATGCATTCCATTTAGTTGCTTCAATTTCAATCTTACAGATCTTATCTTAACTGTTTGGTAACCATGGTAATTCAGGTAAGGACCGGATTTAAGAAAAAAGCCATTACAGCTGAATAGTTCCTAACTAAATGTTCCTGTCTTAACTTAAGATAGGAAGGTGTGTTACACAGGCTTTCTGACTTCCCAAAATCTTAAATAAAGTATCCTAACTTTAGGATAACTTTCACTTTTCCACCACTTTGCTAACTTTTTGAATCCATATCATTGCTCTTTAATTGCTTTTATACAACCAACCAAACATCAACAGGTGGAACTTATTTATTGAGAGGCTCAGGGCAGACCCTAATGATGGGTTGTGGTTTGATGAAAAAACGCGCCTAAGTAGATACAGGCCACCGTGGGCCATGATCCTGCAGTTAGCCAAGCAGCTACAACCAGCTGTGGAGAGGCCAACCTGGCGACATGGGGCTCTAACAGCTGTGGTGCAACTGACTGCTAATGGATATTTTCTGAGTGAAGTGACCATTTTTTGTTGGTTATAAACGAGTTATAAAAATACCTCAGTGAGAATAACAGAAATAAAAGATGATAACCGATGTTGGATTGAATATTAGGATTTCCTAACCTAAGATAAAAACAGGATGAAGTTAGAAGTTCACTTTGTTGTGAAAAAGACCTGTCTGATTTTTGTTTCATGAGTCTTACAGAGCTCACGTTCCTGCTCTTTGAACTATGTCGTAGATGCTGTGGGTGCTGTCATTGAAAGTCTACTGCATTTCTGAGTGTGTTTTTGTGTCTCTAGAGATGAGTACTCGTAATGGGACGGATGTTGATGCTGCTTTTGCTGCGAAGACCTTCTCTACTCTGGGTTATAAGATTCGAGTGGCCAATGACCAGACTGTGGAGCAGATGAAAAAACTGCTGAAAAATGGTAATAGAAACTAGTTTTCATATGTTCAACATTTATATGTAGATGTAGTCAATTCATCAGCATTGACATCTGTTGCTAAGTGAGTCACCACAGTTTATGATGGGGGCCCATTAGGAAAAATGTTAACACTTTGTTTTAATTGTCCGTTTTTCATAGTCATTTATCAGGTGACAAAAAGCTTCACTGTTTGCTGCATAGTTTATACATATATATATACACAAATATACATATATGTATATACTGTGCAGTGTACAACATTGCAGTAGCCACTACATGGCAGTGTAATCAGGATCAATAATCTGTGTGTGTCCCAAACTCTACCATGATCTTAATGAAAGTTTTTGGGAACAGTTAAAAGTAGCCATGCATGCATCCATCCAGACGCCCAGCATTTAAAATGAGATCTACTCTTGTGTCTGTCTCTAGTATCCGAGGAAGACCACAGTAGCAGCGCATCGTTTGTGTGTGTAATGTTGAGTCATGGAGATGACGGGGTGATATACGGCACAGACGGCTGTGAAAAGTTTGAAAAGCTGACAAAATACTTTAAAGGAGATTGCTGCAAAAGTCTGGTGGGGAAACCGAAACTCTTCTTCATACAGGTTAGTTAAATACAGCCACGTTACCGCACAAGTGCACTTGTGTCTCATCCATTGCAATGTGTCTTGAAATGCTTGTTATATAGTGATGTTTTTTATTCTTATTTTAGTGAATTCTCAAAGTGACTCTCAGTAGTATTATCTTGTGCTTTTTTTTAACTACTTAATGACTCAAAACGAATACATTGGTGTAGAAATCTAATTTGCTCTCACTGTAAAGTTTTGATTACAGTCAAATATAAATAGCTTCAGGTACAGTTAGTGTTGCAGCAGGAGACCGGATTCCCAGCATACCATGGTATGAATATTGACTGTTCATGTACATTTGCTTATTTACAGTATTGACTTCTACTGTAGTACCGTTATTAAAAAATATTGAATTCTATCGTTTGTGTTTGTTGGGACATCATATTTTGTGAAATTATAATAAAGCATTTTTAACTAAAAAACCTTCCTTTAATGGTCATTGCAACTGGTAATAATGATAACAATAATTTTACCATTCCTTGAAAATCTCATAGAATTGCAAACCTAGTTACAATGGACCTTTTTGTTGTTAACGCTGTCACAGTAAATGACATATACCTGGATTTCCCACCCTTTCTAGGCATGCCGTGGTTCTGGCTTGGATGAGGGAGCCTCCCTTGAGGTCGACAGTGAAACCTCAGCCCAAACCTCAGAGAAGATTCCTGTGGAGGCAGATTTCCTGTATGCTTACTCCACTGCTCCAGGTAAATGGCAGCAGCAGAAAAGACTTTCAAAAAAACTGCAGCAAATGACACGTAGAAGACTGATATCTGTATAATCCTTGTTCTCAGTTTGTGTAATTACTTTAGAACAGGGATACACTGCACCTTTTCTAAGAATGGTAACACTGTCCATTGTCCTGCAGGCTACTACTCATGGAGAAACACGTTCAATGGCTCCTGGTTCATGCAGGCATTGTGTGAGATGTTGCAGCATTACAGTGGAGAGCTGGAGCTGATGCAGATCATGACCCGAGTCAACCGCAAGGTAGCGCTAAGCTTTGAGTCTGCCTCCAACCTACCTGGATATAGTGGCAAGAAGCAGATCCCCTGTATTGTCACAATGTTGACCAAAGACTTTTACTTTCCTCGCTAGATTAAAACAGACTTTTTCTTTAGGAAACTAAGTTAATTTCACATTAATCTGTTTTAACCTCAAAGATATTTGCCTGAGTTATTTTCTAAAACAGGAAACAGGATAAGATGCAAGGAGAAACCAAGTGTATGGGCAGCATAAAGATTAAAGGGATCAGATCTGTGAGGTTTCTGTTGAAACTGAACGGTTATTTGTTAATGAATTAATGTTTTGTTGTTTTTAAGGTGTTGGAATAATTTCCAGGGATCATGCATTTTCGATACACTTGTTATGTGATTACACACTTTAACATCATCATTTAATTTTGGTACATAAATACTGTGTATTTATAGCACTGGTAAACAATTAGTTTATCACACACAACTAAACTTGTCTGCTTTTTACTAATCATTGAATGCAAAAAATGTACAAACACAAATACTCTAAATCACTTTGACTTGGTAAGGTTAAAAAACATGAAAATAAATCTATTTTATTTCCTTTTTCCTTCTTTAAGAATTGATCCTTGTTTCTTCAAAAGTTTAGTAATGTTAAAGTAATGTTAAATCTACCTAATCTGATCTGAGCAACACAATAATAATATTACTATATGCCACTGTCTCTGCATTGTGCTGATAAATTATCACTAAAAGTAGCTGGATGAAGTTAGGGTGGAGGTTGATATTGTGCACTTACTGTATATGAATATTAGCAAAGTTGGAAGTTAATTTATTTATATAAATATATATTTTTTTTTTTATTTACATTTTTTTGTTGTTTTGCTCAAATTAAATGATTATTTGCATTATAACAGTTTATCCACAAAATATAATTTATGTGTTGGCAAAAAAAGAAATCTTTTTATGCATTCAAAATATCCCATCGCATTTTTTTTGACACAAATATGATGCCTTTCAAGTCAGACAAGATAAGTTAAAAAAAACAGCAAAACAGAACACACTTATTATTATTTACTATTTCACAACCACTTCTGTACCAAATGTTTGAAACCCTTCTTAGTATGCGGTTGCTGCAGAGATCCTAGAAGCAGTTTGCTGCAGTGTGTAAAAAACTTATTTTTGTTCATGGATTTCCTGAATCTAAAAGAAATACCATTAGTTGTAATCTCTGACTGAAATAGTTGCTTATGTAACCTGGAGCTGCATTCTTCACACCCCTGTGATACCTAACTCCACTTGAGTGATTCTTCTTTCCACTGGACCCAGCACACAGAGGTCATTTAGGCACAGCCCTTATCATCTTACAGTGAGCAATTTTTTTTATGAGTTGTGGTGAACTGCTTTACCAGAGGGCGGCACCATAATCAAAGTGGCTTTGAAGTAGTTCCCCAGCAAGAAAGTTAAATGTTGCTCTATCTTGCAGGGCTGCTTTCCTGGCCAAGAATTAATCCATTGATAAATGAAGTGCCAGGCATTAACAGAGTCTCTAGTAGAGTACCATTCAATGATAATGTGCATCACAGATTCCACATTTTGATATACCCTGTCTTTTTAAAGCAGTAAATCCCAAAGGTTTTAACAACAACAAAAAAAAATTAGATGGTAAAATTCTGAGATCAGACTTGACAATTTGATTTTCTGATTATTTTTTTCAGTCTTTGTGTCTCTATACACTAACTGGAGTTTCTGCGTCTGTCATTGAGTCTCTTTTGTACTTTGTAGTACTGTTGAGAACTATGAATGATTAACCGTTTATCAGGATGGGTTTGTGAGTTAGTGACTGCTTATAAACAAGCAGCCACTAGAGGAAGCCAGAGAAACATTCAATGTAGATGTATGGGCCTTAAATGAATCAGCAGTCCCTCAAAGGTGCAATGTTCCAGGAACTGAAATTGTGGCTAAACCTAACCCTCGATGCCACAGACCAGACCACTCCAATATTGTTAAAATACAGATAAATGAAGTTTCCTCCACTACTTGTGCAATCAGGTGCCATCACATTTGTTTCCCTCTGTCACTCTTGTTTCATTATACCTCAATAATTCAAACACAGGTTATATACATTACTATACTATACATTATATATATGGGGTAGAAGATTTTTTTTCTATAGTTCTTCTTGTCTCCATTGTTTTTGGTCATTCAGTGTTGGTGTTGAACTATAAACTTTTACTATTAGTTTATCAGACCTCTCCCAGCTACAGTACATGTGTATGTGTGTCAGGGGGAGATTACCCTAGCTATATGCAGATCCCTGCTGGTCCAGAGGGCTATAACCTGACCTGGTATGACCTTTCAAAACTGCCTCCTGACACAGTTTGCATGTATTTAATTTGCAGGTAATAAAAAATAGTACTTTCTAAACATCATATTTTCTGTTACAGTATTTTTCAAAAGCTGGTTTCTCTTTTGATGTAAACAGAGAGCATCATATAGAAATGCCAAACAGTGGCAGAGTGACATGGGCGTCATGATCATAACTTCATCAGCAAATTCAGTCAGTCTGCATCTGAATGATCGAATAGCTGCTATTCATGCATGTGTATTTATTTGGACACAGAAAGAATTAAAGTTATTCCACTTGAATAAGGATATTAGTCAAGAAAAAATTTGGCACCAAAGTTTGGCACCAGAATATGACAAATTAAGACATTTGAATCATTGGTGATATATTACCAAAATTATAATTTACTATTAAGGTACAATGGTTTAAAAAAAAAAAAAAAAACACTCAGTTGAAACTCATGTGTTCAACATGAAATACACTTTGATCTCCTTTTGGCCCCACGTGTCTAACTATAGCCCATGAATTCAGTGTGGGAAAATAAACTGAAAATCTGCTGTTTCCAAATGACTGCAGGTGGGGTGCTTCATCTGTCTCTCACACACGGTTGCTTAAAGTTTCTGGTTTCGATTCCACCATCAGCGTCGCAGAAACGAGTGGACAGAGTAAGGAGGAGATAGAGGAAGTGAAAATGAAATACAGCTCAAAGATCTTCTATGGATTTTGCAGCATTCGATACAAAGCTCCATAGCTACATTATTTATGGTAATTCACGCTCTGAAGTTACTTCACTCAGATTTTTAATGATGGGCATTTGCAATAGTTGGCCACGACATTTTAGCTTTGTTAAGGCTGAATGTCACAATGTTTCATTAGGGGGGACAGAGCCGATACGGATGGAGGGGGAAAAAAAAAGAAAAAAGGGAAAACACAGTCTGTCCACACTCAGGTTCAAGGAAAATTAATTATTCACGACTGGAAATTGTGTTGCTACAGCGGCCAAGTCACATATAAAAAACAAAACAAACAACATAAGGACATTCAAAGAAAATAAATGACAAAACATAATAAAATCAAAACTTCTACTAGATACTGAGCCAAAACTATAGAATCCATCCCGACATTCTCAAATATGATACTTTTACATTGGTAGTGCAATACAGTATGTTTAAGCCCCATGTCTTATACTGGTGTGGCAAGATGCTTTCATTAAAATTTCACAGATGAGTACTAAGAGTAGCTATATAGTATAATATATGTATTCACAGGTACACAAGTAATTTTAATTTTATGTTCTTGCTGGGGTGACTATGTAAAATATGTTATAGGACTACATATACGTATATATTATACTATACATTATATAATATTTATGTTTATTAATGTGTCTGTCCCCGCTAAATAACCCCGTGAATAAATAAAGCATGAGGAAAAGGCACTTGTATTGACTTTCGTGGCAACACGGGGGAAAAAAAGAGCGGAGTGAGACCTCTTCGTGTCCCTGTCTATCTGGAGAGCGCGCACGCGGCCAAGAGACTTCCGCGACGCCGCTCTAGAGCGACCTAAAGCGAGAGCACGAGAGCAGGAGGGGGATTTCCAGCTCGAGCCCCCACTTCCCGAACCAGCCGTTGTTTTGCTTTCGGTCTCGACACAGAAACAGAAATAAACGACGGACACAATTTTGTTTTTCCGCTTCCAACCACAAATAAACGAACTTGTCCAACTTCGGCTGTGCCCGTCGTTCCTACAGCAGGACTGTGAAGCTACAGGCCGTCCAAACTGAACAGGTAACATTTTTATTTCCGCATATTAACGCTGTTGACTTGCATTCACACCACACCGACTTCCTACAGGACGACATGACGGATCCCTAGCTTCGCTGTGCAAGTGAAAGTGGGACTGTAGTTTTCTCTGCGTTTGTTGACTCGGTACGGTATTTATTTTCACTTTTGGCTCGGTTGTTTTTGGATCAGCACGCCGGCAGACAGTAGACAAACACAGACTGGTTAACTTTTGACTTGACCCTCATTGCTAAATCAAACTTTACTCCAACATAAATCTGTTACTGACATTTAACCAAATATAGAGGTAACATGGCTAGAAGTGACTGATGTTAAGATTCGATAACAATTAATAACAGCAGGACTGTTGTAGTAGCTTTAGCTGTATGTGTTTGTGTTTGATATTTGAGGAAACATTCATTGACTTGTGAACAATATTCGTGCTGTTTACAGGTCTTAGTACATGTGTTTGAAAATCGAAGTACTGTTCAGTCCTGTGTTGCTTGAACTGTCGTACATGTGTCTGATCCTGTTTTGCAGCATAGGAATATGTTTTGAACAAATTTAACAAATTCAATTTATGGATGGTTGAGAGTACACAATTCAAAAGAAAAGTCAAAACATTTTTTACTTCAATATAATATAATTTGAAACGTGCAAATCAGACTGTGAGAGGAATAATTGTAATTGTAGTGTGTAGCATTAATAGACATATTGCAATTATTTGTCTAAAAGGTTTTCCCAACTTTTACAGCCTGGCTATTAGTGCACATTCCCTACTTTTTCAAATACAAGGCTAGTAAATGTGTCTTGTTGTACAATTAGAAAAAAAGACATTGCCACACAGTTTTGTGATTAGCAGTGTTGGTCTGAAACTAGTTTAGGCTGAGGTACTGGTGTAACTGCATGATTTTCTTGCCTTTTGTTTATTTTTAAACCTGAAATTAATTCACAATGTGTTCCCTAACAAGCTTAAAAACATACAAATTGTTTTACAGCTGAGGTCAGCTACAGTAATACAGATTTTGTACTGTAGTCAGGCTGTACATATGTAGTGTTTTACCAAGCAGCATGCAGCTGGAGGTGTCAGCCCTGTCCCTCATAAAAAGGAATAAGAATTTGTATCTGATGTAGTGCCATGTCACCCTGTTTGACCTGTTAGGGAGCTTGCTGTCACGTCAGGAGGCAGTTTGAAGTTTGCAGTATGCCAACTGCAAACTTTACCCACCCTGCTGTGGGTGGGGTGGGTAAAGTTTGCTCTCACTGTTTTTAAATAAACATGTATTCATTATCTTCTTTCAAGTTCTTTTTAGTTATTTCAAATGTTAATCTAATGGAACAAAGACAATGAACGTGTGGTTGTGGAAAGGAGTGGGCTATATGGCTGCAATTACAGACATGATTGCACAATTTTATTTGAGAGCAGTATTTTACAGGACGCGGTCTTTACAACACAAGTTAAACAGTGAACCTGGGCAGGATTTTTATTTTTATAACCACAGACAAGAGGGATTCAACATTCTCCTTTGTTTTGTTCACAGTATTTGTGAAAAATAACCTACAACAGTGGTTGCTTTTTCTCATACTGGTTAGCAAAGTAGACAATGTTTTGGTATTTATGTCTTTGCCCCCAACCCCTTTCATGTATTGTAATAATATACTGCATTGTTTAATAGCTTAATTAAAAGCCATACAGCAGTCATCATACATACATACATACGTTGCTGTCTGTTATAATTATATGTTACTCTGTGCTTTCACAGGCCAAAATGCCAGTAGAAAGAATGAGGATGCGACCGTGGCTGGAGGAGCAAATCAACTCCTGTCAGATACCAGGACTAAAATGGGTTAATAAAGTAAGTCTTCACTCATGTGTGCACACACACACACACACACACACACACACACACAAACACAAACACAAACACACACACACACACACACACACACAAACACACACACACATACTATAAATCAAGAGCTGAAAAAATATAAATGTTCCTAGGAAAAGAGAATCTTCCAGATCCCGTGGATGCATGCTGCGCGCCACGGCTGGGACCTGGAGAAAGATGCTCCGCTCTTCATGAGATGGGCCATACACACTGGTAATACACCGATTTAACTGTCCACCCACTGGTTCTCCTTTTCAGTGGCTTTTCTTTTCAGGCGCCACAACAGTTCACTTTCAAATCAAAGAGACTTTCGATATTGATCATGTTAGTATGTAAGAAATCACATTGTAAAGATTGTCCCTTTCATTTAGGTCACAGAAAGCTTACTAAAAGTGCCTTAAAGTGCCTTTTTGAGGAAGCACAGAGAGATTGTGTGAGAGTGGGAAATCCCATGACTCCTTACCTCATCATCATAGAAAAAGGAAAATGAATTAAAAATCAGCTAAAATCTTGCCAGAAGGAGATTGAAGAAAGAAATGATTACACACCTTTTAATATTTTGAATTAAGTGTTTTTAATAAGGCAATTGGCAGTAGGAAATATTAACTAATCTTCAGTTTTCTACATAAGGTGTCTGAGATAAGCCCACACTTAGATTGAAGACCAATGAATGAACTGATGGTGCAATACTAAGGCCATTTAAGGAATGAAAAATGGTTAGTGCACAGACTTTGTTTTTTTTAAATGATGTTTAACCTCCTAGGACCTGGCGTCCACATATGTGGACCTCACATTTTGGGTTCTCTAGACCACAATACTAACTTTTTCTCAACAAGGGCCTGGTGACCACATATGAGGATATTATACTGCCACTCAGTAATAGAAATGTAAAACTAATGTCCTCATATGTGGACATCATTTTTCTCAGGTCCCAATCAGCCTAAATAGCAAAGAGAAATTAAAAATGCACGCCATGCAAGAGTTCGGGTCTTAGGAGGATAATATCCAACACATGCACAGAACAGAAAAGCATTGTTTTAATATTTTGTCTAATCTTTAGCTGAAGAGTAATGGTTTACAGCATTAATAGTAACACTTTGTGCACACAATCTACTCTGCAAACTAGTATTCTGAGATTAGTTATCTGTACCAATAATTTACCTTGTTTTCAATCTTCACTGATTTGTGTTTGTGTAGGTAAATACCAGCCAGGCGTAGACCGTCCAGATCCAAAGACTTGGAAGGCTAATTTCCGCTGTGCCATGAACAGCCTGCCAGACATTGAGGAAGTGAAGGATAAAAGCAACAAAAAGGGAACTAATGCCTTCAGAGTTTATAAGATGCTTTCCTCCACAGAGAGAAGTTTGAAGAAAGGTGAGTGCTGCTAATCTTCTTCACCTTGATCCGGTTAAAACCTCTTATCACTTTTCTAGATGTTGCTATTCTCTCTTGAAAAGTATGCACCTGTAATTCCATATTCAGTGAATTAAGACAGTCACCAGATATAGTGTGGGTTTTAAATCAATTTGTAAATATGTTTCTTTCTGTGTGTACATCCATTTAGGAAAGAAGAAGACAGACAAAGAGGGGAGGCCTAAGGGAAGTAAAGAGGTAGATAAACATATCAAAACTCTTCTCACACATGAAGCTAACAACACTGGCAGGATGGGGTGGTGGCTTCTATGTGCAGATAACAAAACAATCTCTTTATCAAGTCTGCCCTTGCTTAAAATAACCATTTAACATACATTCAATATTTAATTTTGCTCACCATAAGCAGTAGCAGCAGCTCTGTTTGAGAACAGCAGCATGATGGGGAATAATAAGAAGAGCCAGTGTCTGATTTATACACAGGCTGTATAATTAAACTTTAATGTGCAGTTGAGTAACTGCTTGGCCTGCTGGCTGGTTTGGTGATCAGGCATCACAGAAATATTTACTTCACCGAAATTGTTGCCTTTGTTCCAAAACAGAGCAAACGATTTCTGGAAGTCTTACTCACTCATAATCTGGCAAAATACCAGAAATATCTAACATGAACAATCAGCTCCAGCTCCGGTTCCCACATTACAGTGAAATTTGCCAGACAATAGGAACAGTAACCAAGTGCTGCTCCTCCATGTGGTTCTGTCTCTTAAAGCAATGCAAAGTAAAACCAGTAGCTGCTTGTTCCATTTGTAAATTAAGGATGAAATGATGAATGAATTAGCTGCTGTATTTCTAAGGAATAGGAAACACACTGAATAAAAAATATATAAAATATACTTAACCATACTAAGATAAGTGTACTTTCTTGAACTACATTTCCTTCTAGAGACATCCTTTTTGACTTAACTTTCCAAAAGCAGTTCACTTAAAGAATCAGAATCATCAATAATCAGAGTCAGAAAAACCCCAACAGCAGAAACCCTCTCAAACTGATCTATCTGCTATGCAGGAATTCTGAATAGAAATGAACATAGAGACATGGACTTGTTTTTATGATGAGTTTGGGAATAATCAAGTTTTTGCTTAATATTAGCTGGTTTTTGATTGGTGTCTACATGCCTGAAATGTTCCAGATATCAGGGTGTATCCTGCTCTTACTTGGAATAAACTGTTTATAAATCTCACTTCCAAGTATATTATGAATACTAAATACATGAGCAGAGCCTCTGACATAAAGTGTGCTAATGTCTGTGCACTGGGTCACTACACCCCAGCTGTCTTACTAGAGTTTCTCATTATCACACTTACAATGTAATGGATTTACAGTATTATATTGAGGATACTATGTTTAAATGGGCATGTGACCATTGATTTTCGGCTATATATGTAGTGTTGGTACAGTTGTCCGTCACCGTGTGATGAAAAATAGCCACAGATCTTCCAGTGTAACATTAAAGTCCTGTTTGGACACGAAACCATTTCGTATCATTGTTCTATAATGATCAGTCTTTTTTTGTCTTTGTCTTTCTCTCCATCAGGCAGTGTCTCTGTCTCCAGGCAGGACTCTTCTCGAAGCTACTGCTGGACCTATTGACTATTCCAAACAGGAATTGATCAAACAGGAAGCGGTCAAGCAGGAAACAGTAGAGCTAACAGTAACGGACAGCGCCTCAGGTACTGCACCAGTGGTTTTTTTTTCTTTTGTATTAGTCATGTGGTTGTTTTGTCTGTGACCCGATCTCTAGTCATGGTTTGGTTTGGTGTTTTTTCTGCTTGGAATTGAAACATAAGACAAGGCATGAAAAAATTATTTGCATAGCTCATTTCAACCACAGGGACAATTCAAAGTGCTTTACAGAACAGCGGTTGTGCAGGTACACTGCAGTGATAAGATGTAAGTTGTCACAATAGAGGAAATAAAAACACAGTCAAAGGCACAGGGGAGCACAGGGTTTTCAATTAACATTTTAAATGTTAAATGAATTTGTGTGCAGCATAGCAGCTAAAATCAGCAGTGAATGAGCAAAGTCTGAATACAGGCAAAACATAGTTTTTCTGACTGCTTTTTCACTAACTGCAACACACTGAGAAGAGTGTGTACTTTAACTTATTTAATCTTGTCCCCTGTGGGACATAAGGCCATAATGACCTCCAAGATTCTGGGGCTGTATTACAGAAACGTCCTAACTTGCAGATCCCCTCTTAACTGTTTGGTAACCATGGTGATTAGAGTTAGGACCTGATTTAGGGAAAAAAGCCATTACAGATGCATAGTCCATAAGCCAATGTTCCTATCCTAACATAAAATAGGAGAAGTGTATTACACAAGCTTCCTGACTTCCCAAAATCTTGTGTAAACTCTCCTAAATTTAGGATAATCTGTCCTGACTTTTGCTTCTCCACCACTTTGCTAACTTGTTTCATCCATGTCACTGCTCTTCTATTGCTTCTATACAACCAACCAAACATCAACAGGTGGAACTTATATATTCAGATGATCATGGGAGATCTTAGTGACGTGTTGTGGTTTGGTGTAAAAATGATCATAAGTAGATACAGACTACTCCGGGCCATGATCCTGCAGTCAGTTGAGCAGCTACTACCAGCTGTGTAGAGGTTGACCTGGCCACATAGGTCTCTGGTTGTGGTGCACCTTAAAAATGTGCTTTGTTTTTTTTTGTGTTTTTGTTTTTTTGGCTAAAGGAGATTTCCAGAGCGAGATGGCCCATTTCTTGTACATTTCAATGAGAAATCTAACAGGTTACAAAAATACCTCAGTGAGATAAGATTAGAAAAGTGTCATTGGTTGCAAGGTAACAGACAGTGTTGATAACTGATGTTTTATTGAGTATCCACGATTTCCTATCCTGAGATAAGATAGGATTAAGTTGGATGAGGTAGGATTCCTACAGTTAGTTAGGATTTGCTTTTTTGTAATATTAAATTTGGAAAAACCCTATCCTCCTCAACTTCTGACTTACAATAGGAAGTTTCTGTGATACAGCACTTGGTTTACAGGTTTTCTCAGTCAATATTGACAAACTAAACAGGTGAAGGGACAGCTGATGAAAAAAATATCATAACTCTTTATCTTGAAACAGTGGGTAAATACTGTATGTGGCTACATGCACCCACCCTGCCACACACTTGATACATTTTTACCAGTCAATCACTGAATTGGTGTGTATCCATGTGTTGAGCTTATTATACCATGTCCTGTCTGTCCATTCACAGCCATTCACAGTTCGGTAGAAGACCACGTGATCACGAGCGAGCAGCTGCCATTCGTCTGCCAGACAATTGAAGTAACCACAGAGAATGAAGAGCAGACAGTTAGCTCCTCCCACTCGTACCCACTCCAAATCTCTCCTGTGTCTTCATGTTGCGGTGAGATATCTCGCACACGCACACACACATCACACTTTACCACATTTTGTTACCAGAAGGAACATAAATAGGTTGGTTACAAAGGATCAGGCTTGTCGAAGCATTTGTAGTTATTCAGAACCACAGTTTTGACCACAACTGCAAGAAGTGCCCATTTCAGAACACAGTGGTTACCATTTACAAAGGAGCAACTTTCTCTGGCATGGTTCATGGTACCTGCATGTTGAAACATATGGCTTTACCCGTTTGTATGTGTTGATGTTCATTTTGTATAAATCACAAAAACGTGGTGACCCGAGAGGGTGACCCGATGACCTGCTGCTATCAGCTATTACATCACCCATTATTACGTAATACAACTAAAGTAAAGCCGCTTCTGTATCACAGTCACTAGATCTTATCTTAAGTGGAGAAAATTGTGGGCAAAGCAGCTGAATGTGAAGAAATAACCAGCGGTGAATGTGCAACAAAAGATTATTGAGGCTGCTAACAGTGTCTCATTCAGAATGTTTTTTAACTTTCAGTTGGAAAAGCTGAGTGCATTTTAAATTTGTGCAATTTAAAAAAATTTACTTACGAAATAAAGATATGCATTGGCGATAACAGAATATTTTCTAAAAGTTTTTTTTTTTTCTTAAGGTAGCATCAGTTGCAAAATTTTTTCTCCTGTTAAATATGTCCATATCTCGAAAGGCTAACTTGAAACTGAACAAGCTGATCATTAAATATTTTGTGTTTGGAGGTCATTACATTGTCAGTACTTGATGTTGGTTAGTATGAATTCATTTAACCCCTGGCTTCATCAGTTCTCTGAGATCTGTTAAACTCACCTCTCTTTGTGTATTCATCTGTCCTCTATGTCAACCAGTCATTCAGGCAGAGCTGGCTCTTTTATTTTCCAGCTGTAATCATTCCATCTGTCCTTCCTCCTCTCTGTACATCTGCCTTTTTGTTGATCCTTCTCAATCGCTGCCATTGCTTTAAGAGTTAAGATTTAAATGATAATCATTCCCCCTTCTTTCTTTTCCTTTTTTACTCTCTTGTTTGTTTGTTTTCTTTACTGATTTTAACTTTTAACATTCAAGTGTTCTTCTTTGCTTAAGTGGTTTCAATGTTTATACTTTAGAAAAAGTACACTGGTTTAAATCACAATAAAAAAAATTTAGAATACTGTTTTATTTATTTTTTATGTCTTTATTTTTACAGGCAGTGACACAGACAGTGACACGGAAGACAACAAAGAGGTGAGATCCCATTTTTCATACCTACTCATAAACACAAAGGAGAGAGCAGTGAAATTATTAACTGCTCTGATCTTCAGATAAACAGGTTTATACCTGCTTCAACCTTACTGCTGAAACAGGGCGTGTGTGCATGTGTGTGCATGTGTCTGTCTGTGTCTGTGTGTGTGCGCGTGTGTCTGTGTGTGTGTGTCTGTGTGTGTGTCTGTGTGTGTGTGTCTGTGTGTGTGTGTGTCTGTGTGTGTGTGTGTGTGTGTGTGTGTGTGTGTGTGTGTGTGTGTGTGTGTTCCTTCCTGTAATGTTGCGAGACTGAGAAAAGGGAGGGCCTTGTCAGGAACTGTGGCTGTCAAACATTAACAGTTTGATTTGAGGTTGGCCTTTGTAGTACATTGTACCCACAGTGAACACACACAAACACACTCCACACTACATAATATCAGTGGTAAGAGTACAGAGCTATGTAGTAACATAGAAACTGTCTTTTAAGTCATAATCTGACATTTTTATTGTGACTAATAATTGTCAATAAAAAATGCAGTTTTTAGCCAAGGTTTCATGTTACATGTGTTACATGTGTTTGTATATCAGTGCAACAGCCTGAAGCATATCATGTTTAAATATTCTGACTGGGTCACATAGATGTTGATTCAGCCACAGGATCATTTCTGCAGTGGTGGTTTTTGGCGTTTTATTTACAGAGTAATCATAAAATTTTCACCACAACACGTCAGAAATGATCCACAGCCTTTACATTGTGCTTACTCAAAGTTACAGTGTATCACCTTCCTCTTCCTGATCTCTCCTTTTTTAATTGTTTTGCCGGACAGGGTGTCGGTGCAGCCTGGAGGCGGGACTACAGTACAACAGTTCTCAGGGTTCCCACATGTTCTCTTCCTAGCATGGCCACTTTTGTCACTGCGAACAAGCCCAACTTCAGGGTCACCAGTACGCGAGACCCAGCCCCTCTCATCAGCTATCACAGTGACGGCTGGACGCCGGCCTACACCCAGAACTCTCTTGTGTCTCCGGCAAGCAGCCACACCCATGAAATGCGTGCAAGTGTCATTATGAAAACCTCCGATATCACCTCCTCCTGACCTCAGATGAGGGAGTATCATCAATGCCCCCAAGGCATAGGAATGACAGAGAATGTTGTTTTTCTCCCATCAGGGCCACATGGTGCCTAAAAGGCCAAACTTCCAAATCTGTGATTTTATTGTAGCTTCTGCTTGGGCCATGAATTCCCTCAGTTTTCCCTTTAATCGGAAAAAAACTCGCGCACTACTCGGTGAGCACTGAAGCCCAGTTTTTACTTTATACATCTGTATCTGCGAGGGTGTGTGTGATGTAAATTTCATCATCTTCCCATGTCTGCAAGGGTTCATCTTTAAAAGTTATGAACACTTTGACAAACGTATGTATACACGTGGTGTTGTCCATGTCCATGTCTTTTGACTATATCTAGCCTTTAATCATCCATGTGTCACTGGTAGTGCATTTTCCCTGCTGATTTTTGCTAACACTGTAGCATACACTCTGCTGAATTAACAAAATACTCCACTTTTATATAGCGAAAGACAAATTTTAGTCGTGAAAAGTTTTTCATTGCACAACATGTAGATGAATACATTTAAATGAGTCAGCACTGCTTACCTGTAGCCAGGTTTGAAAATACATCCTCATATTCATCAACTGCCTTCAAGAAGGAATGTCTTTTGAATCTCTCTACATAAAACTATGTGACTTGACCACATCATTTAGGATTACTTACCATTAAGTATTAGAAACAATTACAAAACAACATTGTTTGATTGAGACTCAGCTATCTTCTATGTTTTTAAGTTATTTTATGTTGCACCAAGACAAGGAAAACAATTAGTCATCTTAAAATAGTGTCATCTTAACTGTGTTAGCATGAATTTTTACATGAATTGTAAAAATGCTTTACTATGACACATGGATGGAACAAAGATTGTGTGTTCCTTGAAGCAATCTGTGTTCATAACAAAGCAACAAATACACAATGTTATGGGGAAATGACATCTCTGTTGGCAAACCTGCTCAACTGGCAGCAAGTTGCAAAAACAATCAGGCATGTTGTTATCTACATAAAGAAAAGAATGACAATCATTATCGAGCTATGATTTGCCCCACAGTGGAAATCAGGCGTGTGTGTGTGTATCTGTCTGGAGACCTCAGGACAATGTACCCGCCGACACAGAGACAGATGAACTGACAGACTCACTGACAGAGACAGACTGACATGACTGTGAACAATGTACTAATTTCTTCTCTCTCCTGCCTCCTGGTGTTAATAATGTACATAGCTCATATGTATGTATGCCTGCAAGCCGCTTCTGCACCTTATGGACAGCACTGCTGTGTGTGTATAGATGTGTATAAGAGACAGACTGACATGACTGTGAACAATGTACTAATTTCTTCTCTCTCCTGCCTCCTGGTGTTAATAATGTACATAGCTCATATGTATGTATGCCTGCAAGCCGCTTCTGCACCTTATGGACAGCACTGCTGTGTGTGTATAGATGTGTATAAGAGACAGGTGGGATACAAACTATCTATGCTTTAGTCTGCTAGTAACACATGCAAGTAGCGACTGGAATTTTAGTTGTTTGTATGTGGAGATCATGGATGATCTTAGAGGAGTGAAGAAGTGGTTAACATTCATTATATTTACTTGCACAGATGACTTGTTGAAAATGTAAGAAATATTTTTCTCTTGTGTTAGAATATTTCAATTTAAGGTCGTCGTGTTGGAGGAAGGAGCAAAGTGAAATTGGACATTCCTTCAGTGCATTTAAAAGATGTCAAGTAAATATTATGCTATGATAACTAGGAGTAGGGAAGTGTGTGGGCTTGAGGTACATAACAAAGGACTGTGTCATCATCAGAGGCTGAGCGTTGATGTTTTTAATACACACTTGTTTTTTACGGTCTGGTCTCCCTAGCCCAGAAATTCCCATCTCCCAGTTGAATTGAGTGCACAGATGTTGCAGCACAAGTCTTTCCTCTGTTTCACCATTGTGTCCTCCTCTTACTCTTCCTGGCAAAATCTAGTGGCCTCCAGCATTGGAATGAATCATAATGTTAACCACTAATTTTCACAATCTGTAAATCTCAACACATGCAGAGAAAATCATTGTTTTTATCCCATAAAATGCAAATATATTCACAGAATAATGGACTAAAGCCATTATAGGAGCAAGCTCAATGGTTTCAGTATTATTTATTTAATAAAAATATGATTAACCTAAAAAGAATTAGATTATGAAATGTTCATATCCGGTCCCCTTGAGAGTCACAGTTCCTTGCCTTATGAACTACATCAGAAAGCTACTTGTGTGTTAGCAGCTAGCAGGCTAAAAGCACAGACTTCATTCCCAGCCTGCTTTCAGCAGAGCTCCAGTGGGAACAGCTCTACAAGTTCACATGGGAAAACAGTAGGACAAATGGGAATCTGCCATGTTTTTGAACCTAACCCCTCGAGATTCTAACACTGGATGCACATTACTATCATAATGAAATTATTTAAGGTTCTCATTGAATCAAAAGGGGTTTGGGCTTACTTGACAGCAGATGTGGAATAGGTGTCGCTTTACCAAATGTTTCTTCATTGTTTTAGAAACTCCCATCACATATCGAGAGCCTAATTGTTCTACTTCTCTGTGGTTTCACTTCATGATAACTCCCTGTGGAAATGCTACTCAATAGGCTGAAATACACAGGCAATATTTAAAGCTTTGTATGTTCATTTTGTTAACAGCCATGACAAACAGCTGCCTTTTTTTTAAACCATGCATCTTCAGTGATTTTGTAGTGGTTACAGCCTCTCTCAGCGCTATACTGAAAATTAACAGTTGGCATTTCTACACCCATGTTGTTGTAATGACCAAAATCTGAGGTGACACTTAAATGTGCCAAATTGCTGTACATGTCACCATGCATGTAAACAGCGTGGTCCATATTAGGCCTTCACACCTGTGAAAATGTGTGGAATTCATTCATTCAATTTAGTGTTTTCAATATTGAAGTTGAAGTTGTAAATGATCAAGAATCTGGCCTACTCAAGAAATGTTCAGACCCTTCGGCTTCTACAAGCCTAACCATTGAATTTAAAAGAAGTTCTCCTGGAACAATTAAAGTGCACTTATACCTAGAGCCTATTTCTGCTTTGTTTTGTTTATAAAAGGGATGTCATTACAGCCAAAAGTAGAGAGTGAAAGTGGGTTGTAATGTTGTTATTTATCGTGTGGTTGGTTGATCATTTTATCCTGCTTTTGCCTTATGTGATTGAGAGCCACTGAATCACTGTTGTGTTAAAACTGAGGTGTGGCTCACTCTTACTTTTAGCACATATCATAAAGGACAATATCACCATTCAGCTCAAAGGAAAAAAACAAAACAGGTAATTGCTCAGCTAATTGCATTGAAGCAAAGAAGTTGCAACTACATTGTCGCCACTGTTTATTCTGTATACTTTATGAAAACTACATGTGAATCAACATGTAAATCTGAATAAAGACTCTTTTTGTATTTATGCAGAGGCGTTTGATGTGCTTTATGACATGTAGAAAGAAGATAGATGGCTGAGGGTTTATCTTGTGAACTCAAAGTTCAGAGCACAGTTTTATTGCTTATGAGAGACTGTGAGAACTTTTATATCTGTTGCTGTTAAGATAAAAAATGTCCACTAAAAACAAAGCCCTCCATGGTGAGGACGTGCTGTTTGTCCTTACTGGGTGGAAAAAATGGGCTAATCAGGTTAGAGCTCACGTCTGATGTAAGACTGAAAGGTTTGGTGCTGAGGTATGTAAGTTAGTGCATGTAATGACTGCACGGGGATGTCAAGCAGTGTGTGTGCTGAGTGGAAAATACTTTTTTCGTGTGTGTGGTTTTGCTTTTTGTCAGAGCAGCAGATGTCTCTTTGTTTGAGACACTTACAGCTCGTTCAGTTTAACCAGAACACTAACTGCTGTTTCAGTTTCAGTTGCTGTTCTCAGTTCTCACTCTACTTCCTGTTTGTCTCTGAGGCCTCAGTGGATAGCTGGCCAGTTGCCTTGACAACTGCTAACCGCATGCCATTAGTCATGGTAAACAGTCTGTCCTGAGTATATTTTATGTACTATTTTGCTCTCTTTCACAAGATCCTTTGTATCCATGTATCCTTTTCCTGCCTCCTCTTGCTTGCTTCAGTCATCTGGACCATGAACAGTAACAACAGTCATCTCAAAAAGTTTCTTTTCCCTCTAACAGTTTTTCAGATATTACAAGAAACAAAAGAAATAATTCTTTTTGAACATCTTCCAAACTATATTAATTTGTCAATATTTCCATTATCTCCTGCTGTCAACAACATGCTCATATGAGCTGAATTCAATCCTATTGAAGAAAATGGCAAAAGAAGTAAACATGGTCATCGTTGAGTTTTATTTAATTTTCTTTAATATAGTCTATAATAACAAAAATATTTCTAGATTATATAAGTGCCAAAAGGTGAGTAGACTGTTGAGTAAACAGTTCTGGATAAACTGATCCTCCAGTCAGCTCTGCTGTGACCGCTCACTCACACCATCTAGTGTTCAAAAGCAGAATTACAGCTTCATCCTTCTGGTTAATATGGGACAGAAAGGCTTCAGTGTGCTTAATATCAATCCATGTTATGCTTCTTTTTATGTTCAAAAATTGAATCACGTGCCTGTAGAAATATTTTAAGGATATTATTGTCATAAAGTCAATGCCTGTATGGTCAGGGAACTATTAAAAATATTAACTAGAATCACCATCCAATAGAAATATTGTATGTGAAGTCACTATTTAGCACCACTGCCACACTTTCTTTATTGGAAGATTATGAATACTGGAATTTTTGAAATTTTTTTTCCATTGAACTGTTAAAAAAGCTGCTACGGAACAACGGAATTTCACATAGGGGATAAATAAGGTATCTATTTTATCAACGCCCCACACACAATTGTTTTTACTAAATGCAAATTAATCTCTTAACATTAAACTTACTGTTAATGCTCGTCTGTCTGCAGACATCTTCAGTTGAGTTCATGTGCTGTCTCTTCCTTTGCTTCTTTTCTTATTGCGCTCTCTGTATCTACATGCTTTGTGGATGTAAACCCCATAAATTGAACTGATTGATGAAGTGGTAGATTTATGTTGCGGTTTGACTAAAAGTCCAAGAGGTGGCGCAAAGCACCTGCATGGAGAGTCATAGTCGGGAGGAGGGAAGGGAGGCGGAGAGAGGGAGAAGAAAGCGAGCAGGGTCTACTAGGTATCTAGCATGAGCGGAGATGACTATAAGTTATATCTTTTTAAGTTCAATGTTAAAGTTATCCAGCAGAGACTTAGTTTGTTGTGAGGACTGTCGTGTTACCAGAGGATTCAGGAGGACTACTTTTTAATGTGCTTGGATGACTATTCTCCAGTGAGTGTTTTCTTTTTCAGTGCTAGCTTAAAAGCGATGTTAGCTCATGCTAATTTCATGACTGAACGAAAAAAAAAAAAACAATCGGAGAAACGTGTTGTGGTTGATAAAAACTCAGCACTGTGGAGTTTGAGATGTGTGATTTTGTGTAGTGACATATTGCTTGCACGAACTGTTGTCTTGTGAAATGTATTTTCTAGTCATGAAGCGAGCAGTAAGCTGGTAAAATTTTAGAAGATAACCATAAGACATTGGTATTCATATGCATATCATAAAAAGAATTTGACATTAACTTAAGTTAAAATGTTTTGTGTGCAGGTTGGTTTCCTTTATAGTCGATTTCTGACCGAGGACGACTGCAGGAGTTTCAGAGCAGGAGGTCACCTGACCACCACTGTGGCTGCAGGTGGAGGAGTGGAGGAGTGACTTCATGAATTTGGACGCAGCACCTTCTCGACATGGATTCCAGATAAGATCACACACAAAATAGAAACACAGGGCGCTCTAACAGAACTAATGAGAGAAGACGACTCATAGTCGACTAACTGAAAAAACAACCTTTGACTGGACTAAACTGAAATTTCCCTTGAGGAAGGATACAACTGAAGAGGAAATAAATAAGGACAAAACACATTGAATTTAAACACCCAGGTACGAAAGTGTAATTTTTTTAAAATTAATTTTGATGTGTGAATCAGAGCTCTGAACAAAGGGACAATTTGGGTTACTTTGTTTTAATTTGAAGGCCTTAGTTATTAAGCCTATACTCTGAGGAGCATTGTTTTTTTTTTCTATTCGTTGAGTAAAACATGTTATTGCACAGAGCAGTGGTTGTGTTTTACTTTTGGTGTAGCACTATTTTATTGGCATTTAACCCATCTCCTCATAACTGGAGGTTACATAAAATACAAATGTCAAAATTGCTATGAAGTTTCCCGATATCATTCTTGCTCTTTAGAGAGTGAACCCATAAACCCATTAACCATAACTGTGTTACTCTGTTTGTAACTGGAGTAAGAATAGAGGTGGAGAAGGACACTTGTATTTAGTTTAGTAGTGTGGTCATGACAAAGACACCCAGGTGTATTTAAGTCATTCATTTGCATAGAAATATAGCTTTTATATGGAAACCAATCAAGGATAGTTGCGTTACAGTTCTTTGGGTATGAGGCAGATGTGTATTGGAGTACATTTTTGTCTAAAAGTCATCAAACCATCACACACAGCCCAGTATTTTGTTCGGATTATTATCATCATGCTGAGCTGTAAATACATTATCACATTTCTGGACTTCTGTGTGATCTGTACTATCATTCATTACCTCTGTAGACTGTTACCAAACTCACACTTCATTGTGTCAATCATAAATGCACTTTTTCAACTTGTTTATTGATTCTTGATACATGTAACTAGAAGAAGCAAGCACGCTCTCTCCATAAGATGAACACATTATATTGATTTTGCGGTTTCATCTGCGCAGAAAATTTCACTTCTTAGTATGTATATGCTGCATCAGCGGCAGGAATACAGTTGTTGCATTTGCAGCTTCAAGACTTCTGATGCACAGAGCATAACCTTGTGCACGGCTGCCACAGCCATTATTATCTAAATTATTATCAGGATTATTCTAGGTTCGTGTAAGTGGCTTATAGCTGGTATAGTATTTTAAGATTTTTTTTTTATAAAGCACTTGCACATATGACTAACTGAATACAACTCTTTAAAAAGAAAATGAATATATTGTCAACAATAAACATCCTGTCCACACTGACAGGAATTTCAATCTCTCCTGAAATGTAAAATCAACATCTGACCTTGAAAGCCCTGGGATGCATGCTGTATAATAATGTTTAAAGTCCAGTGTAATATTCCAGATAATTTAATATACTGCTCCTACAGTTATAGAAAATTGTTCTGCGAAGAGGTTTTCAAACCAGTGAATGGGTGTCAGATCCACTCAGTCAAGTCAAATGATGAAATAAAGTGCTGATAGAGCCGTTTGATTCCTCCCTCAGTATGAGTTGATGTGTCCTCTCTGAGTGTAGGTGGATGCACTGCTGATTATGTATGAACAATATTAACTGTCTACTGCCTGTTAGCCTAAGAGTTCATTATTTCTAGTAGAAACCTGAACACACAAGTAACACAATAGTTTCATGCCTCCTCATCAAATGACAGTCTTTACCTAAGCTTTAATATGTAGCTTCCATAGAAATTATGACTTTACTCAGCCACTGGATTTATCAGTAACATTTCTGAAATTTACTCAAAGTCTTTGAATTACAATAAACTATCAAATAAAACACTTTTGCCAACAATGTTTTAAACACAATTACTAACATATTATCACTTTTATACTTGAATGTTAGTTATACGATGAACATTAGCATTAGCATTAATTTTAGCAAGTGGTTGCTTACACACTCTGCAGACACTGAGCATGATTAGCATTTCAAACATATTTGTTGTTTCTCTAATGTTTGGTGCTGGGCATGTACTGTACACTGGGTTTTTATAATGTTTGCATCTGGAAAGTTGTAGCCGTAAACCCAAAACAATGAGCTCAAAGATGCCGAAATGCTCTCTAAAGCTAAAGGGGAAATGAAGAAGAAGAAGGACATTCAGTGAAGAACTGAGTAATTACCTGTGGGTTTTGTAATTACAAGTAAGACCTTTCACGTACAGGTCATCATTTGATCCATTGTTAATATAAAAATAATGATCATACCAGCTTCAATCAAAGACCAATATCAAATCTAGAATCAATTCCCAATCAATAAATGGAACTTGCTCCACGGTTGGGTTGCATGCTGCTATCTTCCTCTAGCTTTTGAATTGAAAACTCTCATACATTGTACTGTCAAAACTAGCAACATGTGATCATGCTGGGCTGTGAATAACTCCTGTCCCCTGAATACCAACAAAAGCCCATGAAGAAAGAATAGCTAAAGCGTTAATGGAGATAGACACAAGAGACAAGGGAAACAACGCTGTGTCTGGAAGTTGTCACTACTTCATTCCCTCCTCCTGTTTCCTTGCTTCTACATTCCTGTCAATCACCCTCCACATTACATTCGGCCCTGTATTAATAAGGTGCATGGTGTATGTTCAAATGCATATTACATATTGAGATGTTTAATTTATAATGTTGTTAATATAATAAGATTAACAGTCAGATTTCACACTGTATTTCACTTTTTGCTCTATAATGTGGCAAATGCAGAGATACAGTTGGACATGAACATGTAAGAGGGCATTACATTATGAATTCAAGAGTTAAGCAACCTCCTTTAACTCTGTTTATAAGTTTGCTCACAGCACTGTGTTCCCCTGCAGGTAACAAATAACACCATGTTCCTCCCTGAATTACACATACAGTGTGTTCAGTGCTGCCCTGACATCATGCTCCGTAAAATGGACAAAACCTCATGGTTTTGGAGCTGTAGCAGAAAAATTGTTTTGTAAAGCAAAGTGGTGCAAAAACCTTCCATTTTATGTCCATCAGGGACCCAACTGGCTTTATAGCATGTTCCTGTTTTCTAAAGAAACACTAGGACATTCAGAGTGCTGGCAGCAGAAGGCTGAAATACATTTCAACTTTAAAAAAAATTCTGTATGCTTTTTCTATGTAGTCTCATGATAGCATTCAAGAGTTTTCTAAAAGTATGTGAACGCTTCCTGTAAAAAAGGCCTCTTTGTAAACTTTCCCTTCATTTCTCTGTGCCTGATCACACCCTGAGCATATTAACTTAACGCTTATTCAATGTTTGCTAATTGCTAATCATTAGCTAATTACACAGTCATTACTAGCCTTTAGCTCTGTATGCTAAGTGTTATCTGTTGAGATGCCTATGTCTGATTCACCCCGCTGTCTATGCTAGATTCTCCATCACTAATCAGCCTTTACTGTTGTGTTCTATTGTTACAGAAACACACACGAACAATGACCCTTACATTTTACACCCTTTATTTTACACCCTTTATTGTTTATACCCTAAAGTGATTGCTGCCACACCTATAGATCCACACACATCCTCTGACACACTGCAGGTCAAAGCATTAACCAGTATATCTTAACAAACAACCCCCCAGTTACAGGACCTGGGAACGCCTTAGCATACGACGTGTATGTTGTCTGGTTTGAACCATTGCATTAATTTTGTAACTACATCTTGTATCCAGCCCATTGTATGAAAAGTTGTACAATAGGGAAACACTTTAACATATTGTGTACCTGTTTCACTGCCCACCTCTCCCCATAAATGTCAGAAAATGCACCAAGGACATCATTCTAAAAACAGAATCACTGATTTCCACCTGCTGTACCACTTGTGGCCAGCAGATGGCAGTGCTACTCCATTTTTCAGTTATTGTATAGCCTTCCTTCTTCCTCTGCCTTCTCTTTCTCTCTCATCAGAGAAACTGCTGTACTCTATAGAAACATATATCTACTGGCTGTATAATGCTGACAAGCCTCATACTAGTGCAGTTTACAAAAGCCTGAATGAAATACAATAACTTACTCGGTATTTACTAGTGTAAAAAAATATTTTTTTTTACTCAACTGCACAATTTGTCCCGAACATTTTCAGTTCATTAGCAAATTCATGTATAGACCATTATGACTCTACTAATATATTAATTGTGCTTTCACACTTAGCATCACTTCCCGTCTCACCCATGAATGAAATGTCATAACGCAGAAGCTATTCCAAGTTATTCAGTTGAAGTGCAGAAGCTCTGCAGAAGTGCAATCCAGTGCATAAAATATGTGAATAAGAGATTCCACGTAGTGTGCTGAATGGAGGCGCATTCATTTCTAATGAGAGGCTCCTTTTCCCACTGCATATTTCTAATAATAATGTATTACAGTGAAGGTGTTGCACTGGATTATTCATGCACAAAGTAAAATACCTGTATAACTGTCAGTGATCAGCCCTCACTGTGACTCCAGTATAGCTGCACACTGCAGCTGTTTTGCAGTGAGGCAGCAAGACGCAACCTGGCATACACAAATGTGCACACACTCACATACGCCCACACACATGCGCACCCACACACACACACACACACACACACACACACACACTCGCACACTCGCACTCAAAATGGGAAGTAACCAGGTATTGTGAGTCATCAGCAAAGCCCCGTATGAAAACCTGACTCAGAGGGAGAGATCGCATGAGACAGATGGGTGAAAGAAAAGCTAAGTGCAAGAGGAGGAGGAGGAGGAGGAGGAGTAGTGAGGGATGTGGAGAAGGAGGGGAAGAAAGAGGGAAAGGCAGGGTGAGGAGAAAGCGGTCGGGGAGTGAAAGAAGAAAACAGACAGAGAGGGAGAAAGTGTCACCGAGGGCCGAGTTAAATGACATTAATGATGCGTTGGTGTGAAGTGGCTGTGAATCTCAACAGTCTCTCTCTCTCTCGACTTGTTACCATGGTTGCTGCTGCTGACATCCCGATCGCAGAGCGCAGATAATGAAGTCAGGTGTGTGTGTGTGTGTGTGTGTGTGTGTGTGTGTGTGTGTGTGTGTGTGTGTTGGAAAGTCTACATGGAAAAACTAAAAGGAAAATGCCGACTGCAGGTATAAACATGGAGCCGGACAGTGAGCACACATCCACACACTCACCTACAGACAATGCAATGTAGGTGAGCTCTGGACACACAAACACACTGAGGCTCGCAGAGGTAAATAATAATAGGTAGAGTACTGGATCGATGGCTGAATGAATTAATGTCAGTTACCTTGGCAACCACAGCCTATGAAATAAAATACAAAGAAAGCAAGGGATGTGAGGAAAGAGAGAAAGAGGAAGAAACACCAGACGTGAAGCACAGAAGTGCAGAGAATCAAAACATTAGAATAAAGATGAACGTCATGTCTGACCCATCAAGCTTCTCTTCACTGGTTTCGCTGTATTGTTGTATTATGTCCAGCAGTGTGTTCCTCTATCTCCAGGAGTTTCTGCAGATGGTGCTAAACTCCTTCAACATCCAAACTGAGTGGACTACAGTGAAAACACTTTTTCTCTCCTTTTTTTTTTTTTCTCCCTCCAGTCAGGATTTTTTTACATTCAAAAAATGAACCTAAGCACAGAGAGGATATATCTGAAAATGCTGACCTGTGTTCGTGCGGACAGGGAATGGGAAAAATAGTTTTTTGGAAGCGGTGATGTATGACTGGTCAAACCTGGTTGAGTGACTGTGCTGTATCTGACCCCCATTCACGCTTATTCACTTCAAGCATCCTATAGCTGTCTTTTCTCAAAAGTGTTGATGCATCCCAGAAGCTTTTCAGATGATGGTTTCAGAAAACCTCCTCACCTCTGGAGGCACTTTGAGACACATTCTTGCCAGATGTTGAAAAGGTGTAAATAAATCTGTCTCTCCTCCTCCTCCTCCTCCCATGTGGAACGGCATCCGTCTATGGAAGTAGCCTCTGCAGGGTCAGTCTGGTCTCTTACACCAGTTCATGCTCAGGAACACGAAATATAATGTACTGATTTTGTCTACCTGGACATGAATTGTCAATGTTTTTTGTGACTTGCAGCACAAAATATCTCTTGATTGAATAAAGCACAGCATTCAAAGTTGCAAATGCAAAGTCAAGGGCAGGTGGTGGGTGTATAAAGTGCATGACTTTCACACCAGAAGCAGGGATTGGAATCCAGAGTTTGGTCTTTGGTTTGGTTCAGGCAATAAAAGCATTTAGGTAAAGGTTAGTGAAAGATTGTGGCTTTGGTTAAACACGCTCTGTCTGAAGTCACTGTCAACTTCTCAGACCAGGATCTTTTCCTAACCTTAACCAAGTGCTGTGAGTGCCTCAACATAACTATTAAGGAGTTTAATAATGCTGTAGTCATTAAAGTTAGAAGTTTTTCTGTCATGAAAAAAAAAAAGGATAATTCATGTCCATCTAAACACAAAATCAATAGATTCCATTTCATGTACCTGGACACAAACTGATGTGAGACCAGGTTGCTCCGGGATAACAGCAGCTAAAGTTACACAGCCACTGCTCTCCCAGTCTGTTTAAAGGGATGTGTTATACTGCTCTGGTGATTTCAACACATACTACAATAGATGCACTAAACTGATCACTGATCAGTTCAACCACTGAATGATATGTATAGGTGAGGCAGCAGCACGAGGGCTGAGGGCTGTAAAGACAAAAAAACTTCACACAATCAATGTAAGTCAAACATAAGTTTAGTTACCAAACAGCCTCAAGGGCATCACCTCCACTCTCTGGACAGAAATGGGACCTTAACTGATTTGCATGAAGCCCACAAAAACAGAGATGGACTGAAGCTGATAGAGCAGATGACGCTTTTATTTTGTTAGTTCCCTTTTTTAAAGTAATGAGTCTTTTAATTTGATGTTCTCCTGGCAGATCCTAAAGTCCTAAAACTCAGAAATTAGTCAGCAATTTAGCACTTCCTATTCCCTCGTCCCAAAGTCTATGGGTTTTTTTTTTGAATTTGTTAGATTGGTACTGAAGTGGGACTTAAACTGATTTGCATCAAGCCCACAAAAACAGATGGCTTGCAATCAGATTCATGGTTGAGCTAATGAAGTTATTGGCTATATACATGTGGCTTAGTGAAAGAAAAATATCAGAGACGCCTGAAATGACATGGTGACTGTAATACACAATCTTGTTTGTCTGCCGATCAAAGGAAGAGGAAGAGAAATAGATTCAGTTGTTTTCCTGCTGTTTGGAGTTTCATCATGGACAGAGGACATTTGTCTTCGCCGTGTCAGCCATGATGATGCCGCCAAACCAGTTCTTCTTTCCCTTACATGATTTCCACTGAGGACAGAACAACCATTAATGAAGCACTGGAAGACTTTCATGAGCTGGTTCATGAGATATATTTATGTGAAGGTGCTCAAAGATACAGAGCAATAGGTGTTCAAACTACACACACCACCACAGTGAGCAGACCACAGTCATTTGGAAGTGTTTTCTTTAGTTGTGTGTGTATTGTCGGTGTCTTCTTCGCTAACATGAATCCCTGCTGTGCATGATGAATGATGAAAAGATTATTTAATCAGGTGCACTTCAAAGCCTTCAACCACCTCACACTTTATTCTCTCCACTTGATGCGTCTCTTTACTTTCCGTAGTGCATTTGTGTTGTAAGTAAGAAATGCAGTGCATCACATAGGAGCAAGTCGAAGAAAGAGAGATGTGCAAGTTGAATTCAGTTTGTGTTTCTAATGAAATAATACAACTGCACTTTTTCACCAACATCAATCTTCTACAGCAAAATCTAATGGAGAGTTTATGATACTGAAGGGAAGAAAACACATTTGAGATTCAGGGTAATATATATTTATACTAGAATGAAAATGAATGGGAGCATTTGAGATTTCCTGCTAGAATGGAAAACAACGAGAAAAATAATAATAAATATAAATAACAACAGAGAGACTGAGGACAGAGATTGTGTGTGTGTGTGTGCGCGCGTGTGTGCGCGCGTGCGCGCATTACAGGCCCTTGTACATATGTTTATGCGTTTGTTTTGTGTTTATGGAAGTGTGCAGATGACTCCATTGTGTTTGTGATCTGCTTGTGTGTGCATTTCTTGGTTTGCAGGTAGGCTGAGCGTGTGTGTGTGTGTGTGTGTGTGTGTGTGTGTGTGTGTGTGTGTGTGTGTGTGTGTGTGTGTGTGTGTGGTAATGACAGGTCAGGAGGACAGGAAGCCTTCTGCTGCATCATGTTATTATGGCCCAGACTGTTGTTTACCATCCATCCGCCCATCAATCCATCCATCCTCTCTCTGTCATACATCCATTCTACTCACTCATTGTCCTCCTTCTATCTGTCTTTCTTCAGCACACTCCCTCCTCCTCCTCCTCTCATTCTATTCTCCATTCCACCTGTAGTTTCCCCCTTTTTTACTTTTTACCTATTTCCTTCCTTTCTCAACCCCTCTTCCTTCCTTCCTCCCTGTCTTTCTACTTCTCTACTTTACACTGACACTTACACTGACTCCCCTCAGATTTTTAAGCTCATCTCACAGTTTGAACGTGTGGAAGGATAAATGAAGCACGTCTTAAGTTGCTGAAATGCTTCAATGAGGCTTTAATAGCTTTATTTACACAAGTTTAATAGTAATCAGTGTGACGGTGAAAATGTAAGAACTGCTTTTCACACTCTCATGTGTATCAAACCAATAAACATGATATTTAAAGTGGCTCTTTAACTTTGTGACTTTTTTTTTTGAAAGCTAATAATCAGTTTATAGATGCCTACTGTGCGTTTACAATGGCTCATTAAATTTTATGACTAATCTCAAATTAAGAGCCCAGTTAGGTACACTCAGCAATTACTATCACACTGTGAAATGTCATGACAAATATCAGGCTGCTGAAAACTAATCACCAAGTTCTGATCAGCCTCAGCTGCACGTTGATCAATAACCAACATAGCAACTGTTAGCCTGTTAGCATACTGTCTTCCAGCTAACTGTGCATAAGAACAGCAAATCCAGGTGCCTTTGACTTAATATTGATTATTCAGTCTGAATACTCAGTCTGAGTTTGTCCTTTTTCGTTGAGGAGAGTGAGCTGAGTGCCGTGAACCAATCAGACACGAAAAGTCAATTTAAGTGATTTTAAGTCTAGTTTAAAATGATTTACAACGACGTCTACAGTTGTGTTGTTGCCATCCTTGCTTGTCGGCAGTTTGTTGTTACTAAGGTGATTTCTGAAATGAAAACCAGGGACATCTCCAGTTCGATGGTTAACATTTCATTTTATATATCCAGTGTTTTTATCCATGAAATAAAAAAGGTGAACAGTTCTGTCTTTATGTAGTTTGATCATGGTAACTGATGTACTATAATAAACTATGGCGAAGGCTGACTGCAAGGACTCTGAACAGATAAAGATTGACTTAACTGATGACTTCACTTTTTCTCCTCCAGTCTTTTCTCCTCTTCTTTTCTTCACTTGTCTTCCTTCTTTTTGCCCATTTCCTTTTCTTTACCTTTCCACTTAATTCTTCACTCTCCTCGCCTCACGCTTTTTACTCCCTTCATTTTTCTCTCTCATTCTCTTCTCCTTCCTGTCCAGTCTGTATCAATAAATATTAAACCATGAGATAAAATACTTTGGTTAATAGATTCTCATTGATTGCTCATTTTTATATTTTATTGCTTAGAATAATAAATTGTCAGCTCTGTAATCATTTATTTACCTCTCCCCTTCTATCTCCTTTCCTTCACTCTTAATCCGATTCAGTCCTCCTCGTCTCCTTCCTCTCCACTCGCTTCACTTGGCACTTACTAGTCTCTAGTGAGGTTTAACACTGCAGTTTTCTCTAAAACTAGGCGAGCAAGTGGTTAATAGTAGAAGAAGAGTGATATGAAGCTGCTATAATGAGCAGCCAGCCCCCTCTGTTGGCCAAAACAAAAACACAACGTGAAAGATCTGATCGTCTGCTCTGCTGCCCGCTCCTTGTCTTCCGTCTGTTTTTTATTCCCAATTTTAAAAATGGTCTTCTCTAGTCACCCTAGCTAAAATTGCCATTTGGTTTGTTCGTTCGTTTTGCTTGATTAGAAACGGTCTTCATGTTTGCCCTTTCTTCTTGTTGAGGAGAATGAGGTTATTTAGCCGTTAACCAATCAGACATATAAAGTCAATTTGATTGACTTTAAGTGTAGTTGAAAATGACTTACAACAACTTGTATAGCTGCATTGTTGCCATCCATGCTTTTGTTACTATTTTTCTGGCTCTAGCACAGGAGCATGATGTTCCCAGTACAGTTCCTCTCCAGTTTACCATTACCCTTCTATAACATTGTTGGACTTATGTTGAACAGAATCAAATTTGACACCAGAAACACCAGAGATGTTGTCGTCTTTTACTCCCCCGTCTACATTATCCCATCCATTATACACTGACTGCACTGTGAGCACCACATCATAACTGAAAGAAATTGAGATGTTGGGAGTGATTCAGAGGTCTGAAATCAGGCAGTGTTCTCATTTTTACGGGCTGTTCTTCAAGTTTCATTGTGTCGTACAGAGTTTATAACTCTCAATATGTTTCTTTTATTACAAATAACACATGATGTCCTTCACATTTCTCTATAGCAACAAAGTGTCTGAATGGCTGAAACATTAAAAGAGCGAATTATATCTTACGTCATTATATGTTGAAGTAGCACCAGGCTGCTTTGCACATTAGCAACCTGGAATCCCAGTAAAAGGTACAGCGGGTGTTTTAAATGAACGAGCCTCCGAATCCTGATATCCTGTAAAGTGATTTCAATAACCTGCTGACAGCGTATTCATCTTTAACAGCCTCTCTGTGATTCTGCTCTTTAGTACTGATCTGTCACTCCCTGTGCAGAGTGAGTTCCAGTAGCTGTACTCAGACCTGCTGGGCCATCACAAAACCCTGTGTTCAAATATAGTTTTGGACAGGACAGGTGCCATCAATTACACTAATGCCACTGAGCTGAAGTTGGTTCCATTCCTATTCAGCCCACTGTGTGTTCAGCCAATAGCATCTGGCACATTACGCACCCAGCTATGTGTGTGTCTGTGTGTGCGTTCAGATGTCTTATGCTTAGGCAGTAAACCCAGTTGCCTCATTAACTTGCATACCATGTTATTGGCACAGGATGTAATGACATAGGTGTGTGTGTGTGTGTGTGTGTGTGTGTGTGTGTGTGTGCGTGTGCGTGTGTGAATACAGATCACGACTGCTTTTGTGGGGTCATAAAATGTTTGTTATGACTTTTACACTCAAATGAATTTTATTTCATTGTCCTGTCCTGCATCATAAACCAGCGTCATAACATCAGAAGAGTATTTTCATGTGTCCACAGCTCTGGTCTCTGCTCAGCACCGGTTCACTTTCGTCGGGCTTGGGAGAGACATCCACATGTTTCCCCTGGTCAGAACTGCTGAATGATTCATTTTAATGATGCTGGTTAGAAAATAAATGCCAATCAAAGCTGCCGCATGGACTCCACACACTTCTCAATACACCCCCTCACGAACAGATCATATGGCATATGATATTTTTATTGTGTATTTCAGTACAGTGTAGAATGCAAAATACACAGCAGGTGAAATGTTACCAGACCAGAAATTGGCTGGTTAGCAACTGGCCTTTCAAAATCAGGATTCGATATGATTTAAAATCTGATGAATTATTCCAAACTGCAAAAGAAAAGATCATACATTTATTTTAATGACATTAAATGTTTTGCTGATTTTTTCATGTGAATCTTTCCTGATGTCTCTGCGGTAACATTAAGGCTTTGAATGTGGATGAACTGTACAAAAAAAATTCAGTCAGTTTCCTAACCACTTAACAAAGTTAAGATCACTTTACATTTGTCAGCATATATTATATAAGCATCATTTACTGGTAAAATTCCACCAACTGCAGGATGGCTTGTTGCATGCAGCTTTCATGTACATCTGGTTACATCTGCACAATGGCTTTAAGAGTTATGGCAGATTACGTCAAAAGGCAGCTCATATTAAAATAGAGAGAAACCTAATTAACAACCTTTTTAGTTATTAATTAATATAAAACACCTGTCCAGTGTCACAAAACCAACAAGCCCAACTGCTCCACAGAGTGACATATGTGTGCAGATGTGAAACTATCTACTATTTTCCTGTGTTTAACCGAGTGCGGCGCCATGAACGCCTTCGCGGAGGAGTGTCTGAAACTGTGCTGCATTATCTCCATTTGTACGAATCATTGCATCTCTGTATGGCAGGAGGCTGTTCACACTGCGTTCGAGCGTAGCTGTCCAGAACAGCTATAAACTCCAGTCGCCGGACGTCGTCAGATAACACATCCATGAACTGGTGCGTTTCATAACCCAGCTTTTACCAGTGATCATCATCCTCAGGAGAACCTGTGGGTGCACAGAGGGGGACAGTGCTTTTCTATCTGTGGTGATTTTCTTTTAGTACAGATAATAACTGTAGTGTTTCCAAGCTATTTACTCACTCTTTTTTAAACATATTCTTATTGGCTTTTTGTGAACATACAGAACAGCCACACAACTATAAAAAAAAAAAAAAAAAGGAATGAAGAAAAAGAAGAACAAACATTAACAAACAGGCAGTTGCTCAGAGTAAATACATTAAGGAAGGTGGTGGAGACTGTATTCCTGTATAAAACATGTCCAGAGGTCGTCTGTGCAGCAGGTTATTATGACCCATAGTTACGTCTTGTTGCTAGGCGATATCTAGTGCCCTTAGTAGTTATGACAGGAGCAAAGGGAAAAGTGAAGTGACATAGTATAAAGAGAGACATAGTCCACGTCAGGAGGAGGGTCACACACAGGAGAGCAGTAGTTTATGTAGTTTGTTTTATCCTTGACCGTTCGACAAAGTTAACCATGATGTTATTATTGTACCCATGACAACAAAGCTCGTCTAATGTTGAGGAAGTAAACCCAAACCACAGTATTTTCTTACACCTAACCAAGTAGTTTTTATGCCTAAACAAAACCTTGACCGTTTATTATTGTAACCATGCTGACAAAGGTCCGGTATGCTGCTGTCGCCTCCTGTGGGTCGTATCAGAGGGTTGAAGAAAACAAGTTATGTGGTTGTTCAGGTTGGAGGACTGGTTGATGTGGTGGGTTTAAGCTTAGCTCTAATGTAATCCATAGTTTCCAAATTCTCTCAAAGTTATCAGAGGAGCCGTGTCTTGTGTGCCCCTCAGGTTTGAGATGCTGTATCACATCGCTCAGCTGCTGAGTCCAGCTTGGTTGATGAGGAGATGTCCAGTGGACGAGGATCAGTGTTTTGGGTCCTCCCTACTTGTGTCGCTACCTTCAGTAGCGACAGAAATTGGGAGATCTAAAAGTGTTGGTCTGCAGAGAAGCAAGAAGGGGCAGATACAGCAGCTTGATCCAAAAAAAGATCACCAAGGCCAAACTTTCCAAGAACAGCAAAAATAAAGTCTCCTTCAACTCAATCACAGGCCTCAGCATCCAGAGAAACAAGAACCTCTGCATTTACAAACCCTGTCTGATCCAGCGAAAAGGATTGATGGGAGAATATTTTCTAGCCGAGCATCTTGGCTTATAATTTGGTATCCACATTCAAAAGACTAACGGTCTTCACCTTCCTGTAATAAAACTGATATGGTTGCCCGGTAAAAGGTAGGAGGAAGAGTTTTAGCAGCAGAGGAGCAGAGGCTTTGTTAAAGGCACTTTTCTCAGAGAAAGCTTTAAAGAAAGAGGTAAACACATCAGGGCCGGGGTTTTAGATCTCAACATACTTTTTATTGCATGTGTTTAGTCTGCATGTGTGAGAGGCTCATCAAGACTGGCCTTGTGGCTCGTGATTGAAATTTATAGTATGTTTGGAAAGTCCCCTCTTCTGTGAACATATTTTTATTGGCATGTTTGGAATCATCATACTCCTAATCTAAGGTTGAAAGATTTTGCTGACAGCACCGAGCATAATGACAAAAGAACCAAACCACAAAAACAGATAACAATAACAATGAAGAGTGAGGTGGGTTAGAAAAAGAAAAGAAAGAAGAAAGGACTGTACCGCTCTCGGTACAGTCGAGTGTTTATTATGGTAACCGTGACAACCAAGGAACAGTATGCATGCAGCCGTAGGGGGCGCTGTTTCAGGAGACGCTCCTATGGGTCGTATCAGAGGGTTGACAAAAGAAAACGACCTGTATGGTTGTTTAAGTTGGAGGAGTTGAAGTAAAGAAGAGAATCTTTGGACTCAGAAGTATTGCGATTTTAAATTCATTGTTAATTTCCTGTTGGTCAGAAAGAATTTGACAGTGATTATGAAACAGCATCGTATTACAATAACTCATCTATGGTCGTAGAAGTGTGTAAAACATGTGAAACATCTGCTCTGTAGCAGAGTGGAGCTGGAAGTCCCTGTTTACTCACTCTTGCTATAAAAAGCACCTTTAACCAATAGCAGGTAGATTACATTAGCTGACCACAGGGCCAGTTTATGAAGGGAGGATTTTTAACCAAGGGTGAAAAAAAAAACAGTGTGGTGTGAATGAACCTCAGCATCAGCACAGTCGTAAAGATTTTCTACATATGCAATCACACTGTCTGCCTCTTACCTCCAGCAGCCTTCATCTCTCACTGTCCTCATGTCTCTGTATCACTCATGTTTATTCATTATAATTAATTATTCATCACAACACTTTGTTTGTGTTTTGTAAAACAGGCCTCGGTTCATGTGGGAAATAAAGAAAAGAAACTTAAAACCTTTTCACGAAACGGAAATCTTCACGACAGGTTCAGAAGCCCACAGAGGTGTTAGACAGGGAGTGATGAGTCACAGCATCTCGCTCTCAAAGTTTATTCTCTAGTCACTGTCTCAGAAGGAAATTCACACTAAAGTCCCCACAACGGTCCAAAAGCCGGTGTCCCAGCAAACACAGATTAGGAGTCCTGTGTCAGGCTGGACTGGTGGGTAAACAGCTCAGTGAGTCATGGGATGCAGGTGTGTCCCTCCCCCTAATCTGTGAGTAATGGATGTGATCACTGATGTTGTCACCTTGGCACTCCACAACACGCACACACTCACACACACACTCAGGCATTCTTGTGTGTGACGGAACCACACTGATTTGATCGTAGAGGGAAAGTGTCGTCTTGATGATCCTCCATCTTCTTCACTCTTTCCACTTTGCTTCTGTCTCCTCCCTTTCCTGGCATGCTTTGCCCCGTGTGCTCTTACACTAATAAGCTCTTATCACTAGTATGGATAACACCCTATTTGATGGTGATATACTTAACCAGGGTACCTGGCAGATTTGCTTCAAAGAAACTCATTGAGGTGATAAGCACAACAGAGAAATGTGTTATCTGCTCCTTCAACCTCAGCCAGGATTCTGCAGCAGTTTAGCCTAATACATTATGCTGCCTGCAAATTTCACTGGGCTGGATTTCCATTCAATACATTTTTATCATAGTATCTAGCCAAATTCATGAAATGAGGTTGCAACAAAGGGCCATTGTTCCTCCTATTATCCTGCACGTGGCCTAAATATAGCAAGGGTTGCCCCTACAAATGCCTTCCTGCACCCTTACTAGTGAGAGCCATTATAATATAGTCTCTAAGGCTGCATCCACACTTCTACATTTTAAAAAACGATCTCCCCGTCCAGACGACCGTTTTAGCTCTAATCTCCATCCATACCAACACACACATACACTGGGCATGCTCGTGCCGGTGTCATGTCATTTTAAGGACCAGTGTGTAGGACTTAGGGGGACCTATCGACAGAAATAGATTATAATATTCATAATCATGTTTTCATTAGTGTATAATCCCCTGAAACCAAGAATAGTTGTGTTTTGTTGGATTAGAATGAGTCCTTCATATCTACTATGTTGCACTGCCATGTTTGTACAGTAGCCCAGAATGGACAAACCAAACACTGGCTCTATAGCGGGCCTTTTGTGTTTTCATGTACCTGAACACCACCACAGGTTCCTCCTACACGCTTGGAAAGGGAGGGATGCCAGGTGTTGTATTCAGTTGGTTGCAATCTGCCACCTCACCACTAGATGCCACTAAATCCTACGCAATGGTCCTTTAATAACATCTGTAATACAGATCACACACACACTGTACAGATAGAAGAAAAACATCCTCAGCAGAGTAGCCGAGATGTGGAAGTAAATGTGTTGGAAATGGTGCTATGATTGTGGGATCTAACACAGAGAATAATTGGTGCAGATGTTTTCACACCCTGATGAAAAGGGGGAATTGCACCAGGTAGGGGATCAGTTTGTGGCTATGTTTCGCTTGTCAGCATTACCACGCTGTACAACCATTGTGGTTCTCAGCCTCTGGACGACTGACTGCCCCGTCACTCTGAGAAGCTCGTGGTCACTCGTCTTGTCTCTGTTCTGTCCCCACAGTGTGGAATGAATTCCCTACCAAAGTGAGGACAGCAGAGTTACTGCCTTCAAAACACCCTGCTGATAGTTACTAACTGTATTTACAATGTTCATTTGAAAAAACAGTGAGGCTCTATCTCCAGGGTGGACACAGGCCAAGACAACAAACAAATAAATCTATATAAAAATACATCACCAAATTACAGTAGCTAACCTGCCTAACTAACATAAACAGGATGCAAACAATTGTGTGGCTGGTTGGGACAGGAGGGAGATGAGCGTTCCCCTGGTAGCATGGCAACGCCATCTTGGCTCCTTATATCTGACGGAAAGGAGCCAATCAGCTGCAGGATCGGATGTAGTCTGCCAATCACCTGATCGTCCCGATGCACATCCATTTGCATACGCACGCGCGCTCAATCACAGTAATGCTGCCTTTCAGACCATAAAGGAGAAAGAAACAGACAACTGGAAAAACAATAAAACTGCAGTCATTTTTTTACCTTGACAACATCACCTACTGATTTCTCATTTGACTTGAAATCTAGCTCTTGTTCGTACAGAAGTTGAATCCAATTATTGTTAACTGCATCGGAAAATGAATGTAATGGAATGACTGTAGTGTGTATGTGCTCCCGTTTCTTTCTGTAGATCCGGCACGACCACCATTTACACTATGGTCCTACTACTGAGTACATACACACACTTGCAGCCAGATACTTGGCTCAATCCTGTGCCACCGCCTTCTCCCTCAGTGATACAAGTCACTGCCGCTCCAAAAACCATTTTGGCTTATCATTTGTAAACCATCTAATTCTTTTCTTTTTGTTGACAGAAAATGTTGAAACACCAAACAAGGATTTCAAGCATGTCAAATATTGACAAAGACAGAGAAAGAAGAGAAGGAGAGCATCACTCATCTGACACGAAGCAAAGGATTACAGAGATGGAGTCCATCTGTGTGTAGTGACTCCCTCTCTCTCTTTATCTAGATGATGATATGTCTCTTAGAAGACACTTTAGCATACAACATGATAAACAAGCTCAGACACAGACAGCTTTATCTCACAAGTGAGACAGCCTGCAGCAGCTCTTAGGCTGATGGTTAGTTATTGTAATGACTCATAGCTGAACCTGTCAGAGTTGTTCAAAAGAGACGTTTAACAGGAAGAGAGCACTTTCAATAGAAGTATATCTCTCTTCCTTTTGAGAGTGTGGAAACAACCCCTTTAGTTTGTACGGAACAAGAGAACTTTGTTTCGCAGACAGGTTAGAGTTTTGTGCTGTTGATTTGTGATGGCATTCACTGATTCGCTGAATGAAGAGTGAATATTTGTTCTCAGAGGTGATGGATATCCACTTTAGGCTGCTACATCTTAATACTGCAGATAAAGCCGAGTGAATACTGATGAGGAGCATAGGATCCCGATTGTGCATTTCTCCATTTAACACTATCCAAGCTGGAAAAAATGGAAAAACATGGAAATTTAGGACAGGATTATGTCATAAATTTTCCATGTAAAATGGTGTTTGCACAAGATATAAGCTATGTTCATTTAAGGTCCATAGTGGCTAATTTTGTTTTTATGATGTTTGTATTTCAGAGATGTGCTGAGTCAAGGCATAACCTAAAAACTCCCCATAGTTTGCTGTTTGGCCCATTTTGCAGCTGCTGGGTTTATTTGAAATCCAGTTGATGTTTCATAGACTCAATATGTATTTATTGTGTATACAACTTGCTAGGTAATATGCACCTCCTCATTAATGTACACCACACACTGGGGCTACACTAATACAACATGGAGACCTCTAGATCTGCAACTACAAGTTTCTGATGCCAGGCAGTGAAGACAACAGGAAAGTCCCTAACCGCCTATATTTTCAATCATCTTCTAACTGTGAGTGATGGAGTCCTACATGTACGCACAATTATCTTAGTTATATGCTTTATACAGTTTGGGTTATTTCACATTGAAGATTTTAGTTTTTTGTATTTTTTACTTTCCCCATTGATTTAAAGATGCTATTTGTAAATTTTGCTATTGCTACATAGCCAACATTAGCATTAACAGCTGTTTACTTACCAGTCTTGAAGAAATGTTGGTTCTGCCTTCTGCTTCCATTTCTATCGCTTCTGTTGTTCTACTGAAGTTAGAATGCTAACCAGTTAGCTCTGTCACTTTCCGATACCGAGTCACTTTAGCATCCAGTCTGCGCTTAAGAGGTACTGCTGCTCAGAGGGGGTATTATAACCTCTTGTATTGTATTGTAGGCATAAATGCAAAAACTGCTGAGTAAGACTGGTAAGTAAACAGCTGTTGCTAATGTTGGCTATGTAGCAATAGGAAAACTCACAAAGACCCCTAAGTAGGCAGTGCTCAGTCAGCAAAACATGATGTCATATATTTACATGCACTGGTGGTGTGGTTGTCTGTGGGAATGCCACTGATGCCTTGTGTCAAGTGTAAATCGGGCTTAATATTTTGTTTCTAAAACTTCACAGACATATGTTTGTCCAACATGAGAATATTCTTTCTATGTGTAAGATTTCTGACTTTGGTGACTTCCTGTGGCAGTACAGTACAGAAAGTGGTGCATGTTGCCCCCTCCTTCTCCCATGGATCTGGCACGCACACACCAAGTTGGATGGACAAACAAGCAAACAAACAAACAAACAAGAAAAAACAAACAAACAAAAGACAGTATCAAAATAATTTCAAAAAGATGCTGTTTAAGTTAAAAACGTCAAGGCTTTAAGCAAATGCAAAGAGTAAGAAAAACCTCCTGTTTTTTTTTTTTTAAAAGTCAGATGTAAGGCATGTAATCAATAATCCAGATTGTGGGCTCTTGTGGAGCCTGTTTTAGTCTCATCAATAATCAGCAGATCTCTCCTAAGAATAGGGACCATGTAGATTTTTTCAGGAAATGTTGCCATAGGATCCAATTCATATTTCAGTATAACGGTTTATATTTCAAGTAGAATTATGATTCACAAGACACTCAGCTACAAGGAAATTAATGGTATTCTTGCAGCACCAACATAAACCAAGCCAAAGGTCTGTTTTGATGAGTGCAAAACAAGGTGGAATTGGAAATACAGTTTGTGCTGGAAGCAATAATATTTCCATTAGATTTAAAGAGCTGATTTATTGGCAGTAGAACACTCTGCTCTTATTTCTACTGCAAATCAACCAAGCAAGGAGCATCATGAATCCTTAGTTTTCTGTCCCAAAGCCACAATTGGCTTGTGCACAGCAATTGTGTGTGTGTGTGTGTGTGTGTGTGTGTGTGTGTGTGTGTGTGTGTGTGTGTGCATGTGTGCACGTGTTTGGAGGGTAGGATGTAATCTGGCCAAAGTACTGTCCCGGTAGAATCACTGAAGTCATTGATTCTAATTATAATTTCATCAGGGGGCTGTAGATTTAGAGGGAATAAGCTACTCACACACATACAGCATACACACACACACACACACACTTGTACTTCTATCTTTGTGAGGACGCTCATTAACATAATACATTCCCTAGCCCTTTACCCTAACCTCAAACCTCACATTTTAATCCTAAAACCAGGTCCTAGCCCTGAAACAGCCCTTTAAGTTGTGAAAACCGGCCAAAGTGTCGTCACTCTCAAAGTCTAAAATTCACACTGGTCCTCACAAAGATAGAAGTACAAGCACACAAACACACTCACCCAAAAACGCAATTCATTTGTAGTCCAATGGTTCTGCTGCTTTGATGCCAGACATCTGTTGTGAGAATTTGGTTAATTCCATTTTCAATGTCACACAGAAACACACATACAATAACAGGTGAATAATATTCTTTGACTTACAAATTCATATATAAAGTAAGTAACAGTCAACCTAAACTATTTACAATTCAAGTCATCAGTCATTTATAGAAATGACGTAATCTGACAATACTGTACTGACAATACTTTGTTTAGTTGTAGAGAATAAACACCACCTGTGGTGGATGGAGTTTCATGTGAATGTAGAATATGTACAGTGGACAGTGACGGTCAGAATCTTCCTCTTGTAGAATGAGACATAGGCTGGACTTATGCTCCTCCAAAGATACATGCAAAGGTCTCTGTGAACTCATGGAGATAAGGTTGTTATGGGTAACCCCTAAAAGTCAACTACATGTTGTGCAGACCTGAGCATGCAGATGTACATCAAAGTATAAAACAAACAGCCATGCAAACTTATCCCAGCAACGCCCCGGAGGAAACCCGCAGAAGCATGATTCCAGCTCCAGAGCTGACAGGTGGATGCGGGGTGGAGGAGGTAGGGCTTTTGAAATGCTATTTGCTGGCCATATAAATATGGCCAGCATAAGGAGCAAGCAGCAGCAGCGGCAACATGTCAATATAGTTTCCAGATGAGTGGTATGGCAGCAGGAACGCAGCACAAGAATGAGCACAGCACTGACGGCTTATCGGTGCGGATCGGTGCAGCTTCAGCCGTAAAGTGGCCGTTGTACCGGGCAGTTGTGGTGAGGAGGGAGCTGAGCCGGAAGGCAAAGCTCTCGATTTACCAGTCGATCTTTGTTCTGACCCTCACCTGTGGTCATGACCTTTGGTTAGTGACCGAGAGAATGAGATCACGGATACAAGCGGCTGAAATGAGTTTCCTCCTGAGGGTGGCTTGGCTTTAGAGATAGCGTGAGGAGCTCTGACATCTGGAGGGAGCTCGGTTTCTTTGCATCGAAAGGAGCCAGTTGAGGTGGTTCAGACATCTGGTCGGGATGCCACCTCGGGGCCTTCCACTGAAGGTCCACCAGGCATGTCCAACTGGTAGGAGGCCTCGGGGTAGACCCAGAACACGCTGGAGAGGTTGTATATTTCATGTGGCCTGGTAATGCCTTGAGGAGCTGGAAAACATTGCTAGGGAGAAGGATATGTAAACTACTTTGCTTTACCTGCTGCCTCTGCATCCCCGCCTCAGATAAATGGAAGAAAATGGATGGACTGAAGCCTAAAGTACCTTAATATACCACATACAAACATACAGTACTGATGAAACTGTCCCTTCCCTGCAGCCTTTCACTACATGAAGCACCCAGTACAGGAGTAAAGTGTTGGTTTCTGTATCTGAATGTGTACATGCGCATTAGTGTGTCTTGTGTTTTCCCAACAGCAGTGTTTGAAGAGCTCCAGGTAATTACTGCCTCCCTGTGCTCCTGCCACAGGGAACACCCTTCATAGGAGACTTCACTGACGTTGACTCAGTGTGACTCAGTGTGCCTGTCTCTGTGTGTGTGTGTGTGTGTGTGTGTGTGTATATGCGCGCCGAGCAGTAAGAAGAAGAAGCTGGATGATGGAGAGCCCACTGGTGTGTGATGTAGTATTCAGCATTGAATTCAGCATTAAAGGCAAAGTACACTGCAACTGTCACTGACTTCATTTGAAAAACAGCACATACTTTTGTTTCAGGTTGGGTTGTAATGCCAACAATGCAACACAGTAGAAAAGGAAAGGGTCTCTATGCAAAACAAAGTCGTGTTTCCTGTGTGATAATTTAATTGAAAGGCGCTTTATGCTTTCTTGTGCGGACTGTAGTCATTGCCAGTGGCGACAGTGTGTGGCTGTTAGTGTTTTCACCTTGTGAGTCTATGTGTGTGGGTGTGTGTGTGTGTGTGTTATCATGGCAAAATGTGGTCCTGGAGACACCTACTGTAGCAGGAACTACTAAAGGACTTTTGAGGACTTTGGCAGGTGTTAATATGTCTGTCTGTATGTCTGTCTATCTGACAGATTTTGTCACCATGACAGCATCACAATCTACAAGATACAGTCACTGAACTTTACAGGTGTGTAGTTGAGATCAAAATGAAGGCAGAATTCTCAGACGGTTGTGGTCCGACCCATGAGTACTGACTACTTATGCAAAAATGTTGTAATGACCTCTGATTGCTCATGGACTGTTGATCATGTCGACGGATGTCACAGCTGCTGTGATCCCGTTGCAAGGATGGTCTCCAGTTAATTTTAGTTTTCACAGGCAGGCTCCGAGCTGTCAGGAAAATAAAAACATACTATCTTATCTAACTCAGCTCGAATTTGCAGCAGTTAACTGAACATAAGAATAATAAATTATCACATACTCACCATATATTTGTGTGTCCACTGTATTTATTGTGTGTGTATTTGTATGTAGGACTAGAGGCAGTCGTTGGATGGTCTATAAAAGCTCCTTCCCTCACCCTTTCTGACATCAGAAAAGTGTTTCTTGTTTTGTTGCTTTCCAAAACTGACAATCCGACAATCACACCCACTTCATGCAGGTGGTGCAAAGGTGATGGAGGTGTGTAGAATTTGAACTTGTCTCTCAAGTTCTCTATTTTTTACTCCTGACACAACAATTTCCATCACAAACAAGTGAACCATCATGAATGTCTCTGAAGAAAGACCATCAGAGAGTGGGCCCCATCATCACCATACTTAAATGCTTACCTGTGTCTTGTCCCCTTTTCACTCAAAGTTACCACAGAACAGCTAAGAACAATTTTACCTTCAAAACCTCTGCTTTACCTTTGTGGGCATGTTTGTTTTCTCCTGCGTGTCACTAAGCTACAGCAGCAGAAACTGTGAATAAATATAGCGTGTTGAGTGAATATGAACAATTTGCTTGCTCTTGTCAACAGTGCCCAGAAATAACCTTTAATTTAGTAAATTCACAGAACCATAAATGTGTATTAATAATAATTATTAATAATATGTACTAACCGGTAATTAACCCGTTCCTCCTTGATGTAAATCTGTATGTTGTCATCAGTGTCGATATTATTAGGCCACACATGTACAGCACCCACTCTACCAGCTGTAATAGTAAAGCACTGGACTCACACAGCAGAGTCTCCGTGATGAGAAAAGACGGGTTGTCGGTACAATGTCAACTTTCCGGAGCACTGTAAAAACTTTCCCTCCTGCTCTTTCCCCTTCGTTGCATCTGTGCCTAGATTAGGTTTGATCCATCTGAAAGTTGAAGTACAATCAGTGGTTCATCCATGTGTGGGGAAGCACTGAAGCACAGCGCAGAACTGTGGTCGGCTACATAACTTTGGGGGATTAAAACCACAGAACAATCAGAGACTCATTTCCACTGTGGCTCACCACTACAAGACAGGAAATGGCGAAACCACTCAACAATATGTAGGAGACAAACGAAAACATGGGACACTGCAGCACCCAGTTTATCACTCTGAGGAGCAGCATCGAGCTCTGTGTATGTGTGTTTTTTTTTTTTTTTTTTTACTGAAATCACTCTCAAAAACAAGATTACCTGAGTGGTATGAAAATATGTAGATTATGTAATCATCCTATTCTGAGATTGCTTATCTTATCTAAACACCTGATTGGTATATTCATTTCTCTGGATCTTATGCAACATGTTTTCAAAATGCTGCTAAAAAAAAGTTAGTTAGTGTGCCCAGCTTAGCTTCTACTTACTGCCTGCCACTTAACAACATTAATTTGTGGGGTGTAGGTTACATAAAAAAGGTTGACTTTCTTACTGGCACATTCACCATGTGGTACTATGGTATCTTGAGGTGCTGATGTGAAGAAGTGATCACCGCTGACACGTCTTTACTTGCAATCAAAAAGAAGTTTATTTACAAGAAAGAAACAGTGTCAAAAAATGCAGAATCCTGGAGCATCTCTGCCAATGTGAGATCTCTCTCCCACCGTCTCACAAACCCCTCTATTTATCTGTCTCATCCCACCTTTGGGATGTGCCCTTCTTTTAATAGAAGGAGCCTTCACCCAAATGGTCGACCATATCTGCGACCATTCATATCAACGACCTCTGGTCTCTGGCCTTTTGACCTTTTAGGCCAGAAAAAATCTCCACATCCTGAGTCTCTTATATCGTAGGAGACAAAAAACCGATGGGTAAGCAGGTTTGCCCCCCTAATGCACATTCCTTAAACTTAACTTATAATGAGTGGTTCAAAATAACCTTTGACAAAGCCTTAGTTGACACCCTTCTTTAACTTATTAACAAAACTTACATTAAAGAAGAACATACTACAATTTAGACTGTTGAAATAGGAAGGAATGAAGTGGATAATACATTACAATACTTTCTCCCAGTGAGAAAGCCAGGCTTTAATGTGGATGCTAATATGCTAGTTTAGAATAGCAGCTCTGTCCCGCTCTTTATTGTTTTTGTTTACACTCCAGCCAATGTTACTACAGATAGAGTTACCATTCAACAAACACAATGTTCAGCCTTCACCCTAAAATCTTTTATCCTTAAAACATTAAAAGTCAGCTGGAAAAATTATAAAGTCAAGTAATACTTGCTAGCTACAGCTAATCTGCCAGTGTCATTTCAGACGGCTAAATTGGCATTTGTTAACTAGAAGTGAGCTTTCACTGTGTTTGTCCACCTCCTGAAATCAAGGACCCACTGTCTGAAAAAAAAGTACAATAACATTTTAATGGTTAATTTGTTTTTATCAATGTAAACTGCATAATGTGCTAGGCAAGAATGGAAAGCTTGACAGGCATAGCACCAGTAGTGAATGATTAATTACAAGTATTTCAGTGACTAGTTTGCTGTTTCACTGAGCAGCTGGGATACATACAAGTACTTTTCTGTAGAAGGAAAATCCAACACCAACATCCTTAGTGAAGCTGTGAGTGCTTTTTTTTAACCTTCCTCTATTTTGTTCTCAGAAAACAAACACAGTTGCAAATCCTCTTTCTCAACATCTCTTTTTCTCACTCTCACCTCCAGGAAGGTCCAAGTGTTTTTTCAATTTCTCCCTGTCTGCTCTCGGCAGGAGAGATGTGAACATCCCTGTCATTCTTTTTAAAATGTCTCTCATCTGATTCTCACCCTGTTCTTCCCATAGGACAGATTTGTGGCCAGACCACTGGAACCCTTGAACATGGTTCATCCTTCCAAAAATCAGCCTTTTCTTCCTCTTCACACCACACAGATTCCTTCTTTTTCACAGTTTCCTTCTTCTTACTCTTTAACTATTTGTTCCTCCTCTTCCTCTTGTACTCCCTGCAGAAATCTTGATATGTTCCATTCCTCCTTCCCCTCCGGCCTTGAGTGCAGAAATAACAATGAGGTCACAAGTTTCTATAGGTGTATGATAAGATAATAAATAAAAAATATATCACCTAATGTTCTTGCTCTCGACTATGACAGTTTAAATTTAAACAAATACTGTAGTTTTATCAGTAAACGCTCTACCATGACATACACAATATATCAGCTTTAATCCTGGCTGTCAGGTGACTGACAGTCAGAGTGTAATGTAATGCAACAGCGATAGGAAAACACTCAGCTCTAACAAATGGATGCTCACGGAGCCGGATGATCGGGCCAGGGAAATTTTTGTCTAATTTTTCATTCTGTACAAAACTGAAAGGCTGTAAACACATAACGCCAACTATACTGTAATCCAACCAGCACTGGCTGAAGATTAGCTGAGTGCAGCTTCATTGGTCAAACACATAGATGCAATGCTGCCCTTCTTTTAATGAGTATTTTTTATTTAGTAAGATAGCTGTTTCACCCTGCTTCCTGTCTTTGTGTTAAGCTGAGATAACTTGCTGCTGGCTGTAGCTTCACATTTATAGTGCAGACATTGGAAGCAATCTGGTAACTTTGTGTAAATTAAATAAGTCCTTTCTGCCAGCACTCTGTTGGTGCAAACATTTTTTAGGAGCAAAGACAGAAGTCCTACTCAGCCAGGACAAAAAAAACACTGTTATTTTATAAAATAATCTATGCTGAGGAAGCCTTTCAGCTCGGATTGGAAGCTATGGTAGCTATGGTGGTATGGTATAGTAGTAAGTGTCTTGGGCTAAAAACAAGACAGTTTCTGATTTCACAATAACCTAAAGTTTGGCATTTTCTTCTGGTAAATTAAAGTGATAGTGTTATTTGATGTGGGGTTGTGTGAGCAAATCATCTATAGTCAGAGTATTACCTGCAGTAGATTTGGATCGGCACCCTCCCGGATTAAGAAGAAGCTGAACGATGTACTGCTGTGGACAGGGACACCAGCAAAAACACATTTTAACCATTTTAAATAATGCCCACCTTAAAAAATCCAATAACACTTTAAGAGTATGCTTTATTTTCACAGCTTTATCTTCCTGTTAAACAGCCCTTTGCTTTGGCACTGCATATTCTCAACTGTTGAACTTCCATATTCCTATGCATAAGCACTCTTACGCTGCATAAGCCACAGATCAGCTGTTTAGGTCATAAAGGGCAGTTTGATGGCATAATAAATCTGTGGAAATATTCAAAATATAGCATACACTTGAACTGACGTTTTTTTTTTTTAGTTGGCTAAAATAAGTTTTTTCTGCTGTCCTCATCCACAGCAGTGCGATGCTCAGCCTCTGTGCTGGTACTCCTGCATACTCTGCACACCGACCCTACTGCTACTCTGCTGCAGGTAACACACTAACTATAGATTCAGTACCTCATACAACCCCACGTCAAATAGCCCCAACTATCACTTTAAGACATTTTATATGCATAGGCATTTTTTTTTTTTTTTTTTTACTGAACCTGCATGATGGCCCCAGATATTGTCGTTATTTAAAGATAGCATTTCTCCTGGCCAGCAGCGGTGTACCTCTCTGCTAAAGCCTTATTTTAAAGTCAGTTACCATACACACATACATACTCTCACAAGAACAGTGCTGAATCAGCAGAGATTTGGGTCAGAGGAAATGTCCTTTGTAACTCTGCGACAATATCAAACTGCATTCATTATTTAGCATATCCTACATGTGTTTGTGTGTGTGTATGTGTGTGTGTGTGTGTGTGTGTGTGCTCTTTTGTCAATTCAATATTTGTAGCTTTAGCAGGAGAGAATAAAGGACAGAGTTGTGTTAAAACTGCTAATGTAAAACCTCAGCTGTGTTACAGTGTAATAATCTTGTTAGCATAATACATTTCCCATTAAGGTAAATGCTAAATCCTGTGAGTGTAATAAGCTCTTCTTAATAATGTAATGTGGTGTAACAGAGGTTGTCTCTCAGCAGGCAGTAGAGCAGCACTGGGTTTTGTTGCCCCAACAATTGGACAAGGAAGGAACACAGAGTGTGGAGGTACTTATATTTAATTGACGGGAAGGAGAAAAAAAATAACTTCTATAGTTCAGATATGTTTATTGCTCTATTTCACACAGGTCTTGGCCTTTAATTTGATGTCTCCACTTTCTGGTGCAATGTAATGTTGTGAACATGCTGCCTCACCACTGACCTGACTGTCAGTGAGTATATGAGCAACCAGTGACCAGACAGAGCACTGATCATGGACAAATCAATCTCAGGTTACTATTCCCGCCTTGAAAATAGTAGTATACGTAATGTCTTTCTGCTTTGGAGGCAGCTTGCTAGTCGAAGAAAATAACCCTTTACACTTACAACAGAAAACCTGCGTTACAAACTGTGTGTAAAGTTTGAAAGATGTGGGCATTCATGGTCGGGGAAGATGTAACTAAAGATGCTACTGATTTGCACCATCGAAAATATCGGAGCCAGTGTTTTTGGAGTTTTTGGAAAAGTCAGGATATCTCAGCTTGTGTTGCTTTGATTGTTCCGTCTTTTGTAATTTTCCCAGCTTTGTCAAATTTCAGTGTTAAATTGCTGATGTATTTCCTTTTAAAGAGGGAAGTTTTCTCTGCTGCTGAAAGTGATTTCTTGCCGGGAGCAGGTGGAGGTGATTGTCACTGGATAAGAGCTTCGGCCATTGTTGCGTTTACAAGACAAGCGCTTACAATACGTCCTCTTAGCAGCGCTACGTCTTCTGGAAAGATTGGAGGCTACAGTGAGTTTCTAACGTTGTTCTAATCTTGTACGGTTAAAAAATAAATACAGTGAGCATTGTAAGTCTGTGACTGGATGCGAAACATAATTAATATTGTTAAGGTCAGATGTGTCTTGTGCCACCATTCACAATCGTGATCTCCACACCTTTACTCCCTGCCACATTACACAAAGGGCACACCGCTTCCTGTACCAGCTTTTGGACATAAGGTGCAGAATCATCAAATATGAAAGCAATACCTGGGGACACTGGGCTGGCACAAGTATAACAGTGTGGGGGAAATGCTAACAGTAGCAGGTCTAACACAACACCAGAGTTGAAGTGTGACTAACCCGTGATTTGTCTCACTAGCGTCACAGCAAAGTAAGACACCTCTGTGTGTCACAGCAAGGAGCACAGACCTGGACACTGCAAAATGATGACTGGGCATGACATTGTGCATTTCCCTTTTTGCACTCATTTCTGAAAGGCTGATGATGTTAATAGTATCCACAAAGACGATTAAACCTGTGGCTGGTGAAGGTGTGTCTTCCTGCTGACACACAGACCTGTGAAACGAAAATGAAACCAGGGGACTGAGCCTTGTTCTTGATTTGGTTTGTCCCTATGGCGAACCAGCAAACTGCTGTGAATGCTGTCAGCTCGTACAGCATGCCAACACACACAGCGGACACTGACCAGCCAATGTCTCCTCGCTGCCTGGAGCATTTGGCTGCATCCAGCTTAATCAACTTGGACCTAATAGTGGCGCATTGTTGTTCACAGGGGTAAATGATTGGATTGTTTGAGTGTAGTGGCGCCCAAATCCCACTTTACCACAACCAGCTGGAGTGGACAGGGGCACAGCTCCCTCAAACTCTCCTCTGATGTCATTGCCAGAAGCAGCTCTATCTTGACTGAGAGCAGTTGAAGAGCAATCTGATTAATAGAGTCTCCACAGATCTTTGGAGAGGGCTTAGAGGACCAAAGGCAATTTTCACAGAGGGGATACAGATGTAACACTGGTCGAATCATCTCTTTCTGCAGAAAATGTTTCAGGAGAGAGGGTGGACAAAAATGGCAAGAGGAGAATTGCTCCTAAATTCACAAGATGCGGAAAATGTGTTTCTTCCTTAGCAGGTGCTGAGGAAAAGGAACAATTTAACATGTCAGTGTCCCGTTTCATACAATTCATTTATAAAACCCTCTTACAATTCACTTTTATCATGAACACAAAATAGCAGACTGTTCCTTTGTGCCTTGACTTCTACTACTGTCTATTCTTAGACCTGGGCATGTAGGGCTGCAATATTAGCAAGAGGAGCTGACAGGAGAGTTTCATATATATTGTAAGCTACTAAATGTTGGTTAAGAGTTAGAGATCCTCATAGTTACTTTGAAAAGTGTAGTGTGAGGGATAGCAGTTGCATTGCCTCTGAGGTAGAGGCAATTTTTCAATAATCCTGTGGGTCACTGGACTCCCGTGGGATTCACATGGGATGGGAGTTAAATTCACTGTAAATCACGTGACCAGGACGGGACAGTCAGCGGTAGCAGGTGGGACAGGAATCTGAAAAAAACAAGTCAGTGTTTATACATAGATATGCAGTTCTAATATGAATAAACACCATTTTCTTAATTTTAACATAATGCCAGTCATTTTGTTTTCTGTTTTATTCTTCTGTATCCTCTCCTGTCTGCTCTGGTCTGCAAGCAGCCACCTGACCGGTGCGTGATGTGTGTGGATTGGTGATGCGTGGTCTTACATTATAACCTTATTTCACTCTTTTCAGACTAAATCAGTTTTGGCCACATATCTGTCTGAGCTAGGACGGCATGGGGCAGGAATCATTCTTCTGGGATTGGGATTTTTAAAAAAAAATTATTTTGTCAAGGGATTGGGACAGGAAAGGAGTATTTCTGGGGGAGTGAGATGGGACAGGAGGGAAAATCCACTGCTGTGTCACCCTCTACTCTGAGTTCGCTCTGAAATATGCACACACACACACACTCACAGGACAGGAGGAGTGCACAGAGAGAATGGAAGTAATAAGTGACATAAAATTATAAGAAAATACTCTACTGTTATGAAAAGAAGATATATTTCACAATGAAACAGGCATCATTTTAGATATTTTCTGCCTGACTGCTCCTCATTTAGCCCCTGGACACAGGTCTCCTGCATGTGGTTGTGTGTACGTGTGCGGCTGACAGAGAGACAGAGATTGTTGGGGACAGATTAACACTTCTAAGTCTTGATGAACATATTCATTATAGCTGCTCGGTTTCCAGTAAGATGCCACCAAGCAGAAAATCAGTGATCGTGCTCGTTTTCTGTCTCCTCACCACAGAGAAAACATTTTCAAGCTTTAGAAAGCGAGAACAAGACAGAGAGAGACAGGGGAACAGAAAGGGCAAGACAAGAAAGAGGAAGAGGGGGATGAAAGCATAGAGGAGAAAGAAAATATTAGAAGAATGTTAAGATAGTTTTCAAGATGATTGGTAAAATTATGTTTTCACTGTCACTGTAAATTAATTCTGTTTCCATACTTGAAATAATGGATGTTATAAATATCTCACAGTGACTACAGTAATTTTTCTCTCATCGGAAACATTATATAAAAATCTTCTATATCCTGGTCAGTTTGTTTAAAGTCTTCCTCTGAAGAAAACTCAGAGACACTATGATCCTCACACAGGTTCTGGAATAATAAGGAGTGTCTTTTTTTTCTGTGGCGGTTGGAAGTGAAAATTCAACATAAAAATATGTGTGTCATGTCTGTTCAGATCTGATTGAGTTACAATTCTGAGGAGGAGTGGTATTTTTGGTGTGTGAATAACCTTATTTTCATTCATGAGCTGTCCGTCACAGCCAGTGCTGCTGCTGATTGTGTTGATGAGTGGGCCAAAATACAATAATGACCTTTGTCGCTTTTGTTGTTAACCGTTATCTGCATGCACCTGTCCCTTTCACCTCACCTGCGCCTCACTCGCCCACTGTGCCCCCCCTACAGACTCATCCCTCACAGTGCCCTAAACACAACACTAACACAACCTTTGCCATCACTCTTTTTTAATTGTAACCCTCACTCTAGTCTCACAAAAACAATAAAATAATGTCTCCTTCAGGTAGTCTGGTGTAAGAGCTATGACTTGGCTGGAAAGTAAAAAAAAAAAAAAATCAATGACCACTTCAGTGATGGAGCCAAACCAAACCAACTGACATATCAATTAGTAAAGCGAAAGGCAAAAAAAAACCTGGCTGCAGGGTACCAAAACTCCACATGGATGCTTAAGCAAGCCATTTGATAATTGGAGCACAGATGGTGTGTAACTGAGCTACAAGTCCATCAACCAGCCCGGGAGGACAGCTTTCTTCACTGAGAAACAAACTTCGTCTGCAGCCAGGTCTACTGGAGTTTAATTTGGCTGGGGAAAATCTAGTTTTCAAACTTGTTTCCTACAAAATAAAACTTCATTGGTAGAGCTCAGCAAATCACATTTTGTGGCAAAACACATTTTCCTTGACACAGAATGGGTTGTTTGACACACGTCAAAACAACCGGCCATAATATTTTGTATATGTAAACCCACACACTGGCAGAGACGCTACTGTCCTATTCTCCAGCTTTGACAGCAGTCAACACTGCAGGAAATCAGTGTTTTTTTTCATACTTCTACCCTAGATTGACACATCCTGTACCTTAAGATTTTTCTCTTCCCAGTTGATGGCCCGTCTTCTTCTGTGGGCTTGTAGATGTCACAACAGGCGTGGAGAAACTTATTGTGAAGGGAGATAAACAACCAGACCTCTATGAGCTGTGGGCATGGCTTCATAAAGATAGTATAAAGGCAGACATGTCCTGCTGAGCCATAGCTGGAGAGATTGAATCTCCTGTGGTGAGGAAAGTGAAATAATACACAAATAACTGATGACTTCAGGGCAGAATCCAAACTCACTTAAAGGAACATAAGGTGGTTTCACTCATGTTGCCTGATTAGACCTCTCCTCACAAATACAGGACAAGAAATGGTCATTTTAACATACCTCATTTCCATTGCAAAGGTTTAATCAGCTGTGGTTGAAGTTCAGCTTTTGCAGGTATATGTGTTGCCCCGTGCATTTCTCCTGCACATTCATGTAGAGTGACTTTTTGGACGTGAACCTTAAAAAATATGAGAAAAAGCTCCATCCCAATTTTTCAAGTAGTTGCACAGCAGCAGCCTTATAGCCCACAGAAAAGACTTTAATCTAACTTACAGACAACTCACCATCGGCCATCGGTTCTGTCAGCACTCATCCTTCTTAAATGTGTACTTCAATAAGGTTGGGGGAACTTGGGAGAGACAAATTAAAACGAAGTGTCTGCAACCCATGCTAGCAGCTCTGCGATGCTGCATCAGCATGCTAATGTCAGTATGCTAATGTGCGCACAATGACAACATGCTGTAGCCTAGCAGGTAGGCTACAGCATGCTAACATTTGCTAATCAACACTAAACACAAAGTGCAACTTAGGCTCATACGAATGTTGTTTATCACGTATTTAGATTAAAATTGTGACCTGATGAAGAGAAATCAGGGGATCACCAGAGTTATTACAGTTCACTATGTAGGGAGGAAGTGTATCACGTTTCATGGCAATCAATCCAAAAGTTCAGTTGAGATATTTTTGTCAGGAACAAAGTTGCAGACTGACAGACATTGCCATCCCTAGGGCCACGCCACTAGCATGGTAAAGAGAAAAAAAGGCCTAAATCCTGTATGAGCATTTTTTTCTTCTTCACCTCATTTTTCTTCCGTGACTGAGGCAAAACATCGCTCTGCTCCCCTGGCAGCAGCTCCATATAAACACCTGAGCTTACTATAAAGCACCACTATAAAGTACATCACTGACTTCCTTTCTTCTTTACTCTTTACTCAGAAATGTTGGTTTACAGGGAGGTCAGAGGTCACCTAGAGAACTGCGTGATGCTATTCAGGGATTCTGCATTTTGCTCACGGACATTTCAGCAGTGGGGGGAGTGTATTGAACTGAGCTTCTTTGTATTTGTTTTATAGGCTATGTTTTATTAATTATCCTTCCTTTGGTTTGCTGTGTGTCTCCTGTTGTCTGGTGAGCAGATTGTGGCACACCTGTTTGTTAAAGGCACTCTATAAATACACTCACCTAGACTTGACTTGAAAGATGGACTGCGCGAATAACCAGCGTGCAGCTCAAGTCTGCAGAGCCGTGACAATCAATCGTACCTGGGGCCAGTGGTTACAATGGAAACTCTATGCTCATTATAAAAGGTTTAGCAATGGTTACAGCAGAGAAAATATAAGGAACGGTGGAGAAAGGAACAGAAGCAAATTGGCGTACGATGGAGCAAGGCTGAAGGGAAATCATGTGAGAGAAGATAGATGGTCTAAAACAATATACTAGTTTCATAATCAGGCATTTGAGTGGCCAAATGCACAAGAAGAGCTTTTTAAACCACTTCATTTCTACATGCATTTAGAGCTCCAAAATGTCCCCATTAGCTTTGATGATGATGATGGTGGAAAGCACTTCTTCGACTCTCCTGTGAGTCAGCAAATGAAAGCTGGTTAAAGACATGGTTATGATTCCTCTTTGTTTTCATGCTCATTAAACCATTCAGTTCCCACTTATGCCAAGTGGATAAAAGTGAGGAGAAAAGGTATCTGCAGCAATCAGGAGGCCCTCACAAGTGTTCAACCAACTAAGACCATGCTGATAAATGCTTCCTACAGGGTAACACGCAGACAAGGAGCCACACAAGGTTTTAAGCCATGCTAATAACATGGGTCTGATGGGTTGACACAATCTGAGATATCTCAACAGCTATTGGGTGGATTGTCGTGAAGTTTTATTCAGACATTCATGGTCCCCAGAGGGTGAATTCTACTGACTTAGTAAATGTTGGCATGCTAAAAAACTAAACTAAGATTATGTACCTGCAGAAAGCAACCAAAATTTGACTGCTCCCATCCACCCACTGTAATCATAAGATAGCTAGCTAAGTTGTAGCTTAAAGTGGTAGAAATTGTTAGCAATATATGACACTGTTGATACGACACATAACAATTTGCACACACTTGTTTCCTTCGTAGTCGTAGAAATATAAGATCCTCACAAACTCCCAAAACAGTCCTCCAATGTCCAGATAGAAATTTTAGATAGAAATTCATCCTGCTTAAACTCTTTGTTTTGTGATGGACCACAGGAAGCAAGTTTATCTAATCACCTGCAGCTACTCTAATTTCCCATATACAGACCATGCCAGTGGTTTTGCCTGATTTAGCCGAACTACTACAACACGTATTAAACTCGCATGTGTTATGTAATTTATCTCAGTGTCTAAATACATTTTGTTAATTTTCATTATGAGGCTACACAGTACAGACATCCAAGTCAATCTGCTCTGTAACTGCAACACAAAAATAAAGCAGACTCCAGGTTCCCTAAGCTCAAGCCAGTTTGCTAATGCTAAGGTTTTCATATTATAATGCAGTATATGGTAACCACTGGCTGCCTGAAAGGTAGGAAAAATAAATCGAAGTTCAGCAGCTAAAACTTATATACAATACATGAGGAATGGATGGGGATTCAAGCTATGATCTCTGGTTTTCAAGACTACCAACACAATGTTTTTCCACATTATATTCAAGCTTTGCTTCTTTGAAATGTGCTGTGAAATGATATAACTCTTTCAACAAAAATATCAATACTGAGTGTCATGTGCTTGAATACAATTTGGATATATCTCTGGTGTAGTTTTCTCTCTGTTGGAAGCAACTGTTATTTCATATCCAATTTTCGTCTATGATTATTTCATTTTTACCTGAATAACGACACCAATTCTCCCTGAATAGCCTCATAACAGCTTGTTCAAGCTGCGAGCAACATTTCCTTTTCATCTCCTGCAGAGGTGGGGTGACCAGAGCTGTTCTTACACAGCCAAATCTGTCCGGGCTAAATACTGTGTATGAATGTAATTTGTCAGTCTAAAGGTGAACTAAGCACTGAGCCATCTCTGCACCAAGCAAAACAGCCCCCATTACAACCTGATTTATTCAGGCTGAATGAATGCAGGTGCAAGTGGCACTCACGACACAACCCCCCCCCCCGCTTTTCCACCAGAGTTAC
>NW_019525244.1:589028-589523 GCF_002814215.2 Seriola lalandi dorsalis | reverse complement strand
AGGCCACTTCCATGTCTTGCTACAATAGTTTTCACATCTGTGAACCAAACGATAATGCATGCACTTCTGACCATGAGTGAGAGCAGAGTGGCGCAGCGGAAGCGTGCTGGGCCCATAACCCAGAGGTCGATGGATCGAAACCATCCTCTGCTAATCTCTGTCCCACCTGGAAATACCTAGAAATCTCAACAGAGTGAAACATCACAACATGTGGTGCTCTAAGTCTTCTGAACACATGCTTAAGCATCAATTAATGTTTGTTACTTGCAGGATGGTTTACTGACCTTCACGTGTTAAAGCTGATGGTGTGTAGAGTTCCAGTGCGACACATCCTGTTTGTACAAATCTGCTGCAGTGGTGAGTTTCTTCTCCATGTTCACAGTTTCTGGATAAAAAGTAGAGCGCTACAGTGCTTGACAATGAATAAGATTCTTCTTCCTGTGGGCCACTTCAAATTGATTGAAGTTGACCCACATTAACTGTACTTCCCGCAAA
>NW_019525244.1:554215-588978 GCF_002814215.2 Seriola lalandi dorsalis | reverse complement strand
TAATGTGTTTCACCTGTGTTCAATCACCCTTGCCTCCCTTGTCTATATAGTCCTTGTGCTTCCCTTTGTCTGTGTTGGTTCGTCTGTTTAGTTCAGGGTTTGTTCATGTCTGTTCATGTCACGTTCACGTGTGGATTTTTTGCTAAATAAACCTGCGTTCACCGTCTCCCAAGAGTTGACTGCATTTGGGTCCAACTTACCTTGCAAACCCGTGACAGGCCATTAAAAACAGGTTTCTGAGCTTCCTTGTTTAATCACCAGCATGATATTCTTTCATAGTTTCATATTTTTGTTGTGCTGCAAAAGTGCAAAAGGGAAAGAAAAGCACAAAACTAATTTATTAGTATACATCAGGACTAAGCTTTGCTCTTTCTGTTTATTTTCACTTAATGCCTCCTAATTTGTGTCTACCCGATAGCAGCATTAACAGCTGAAAAGACTTTATGAAAAGAAAAATGCACTCATACACACAGCTATGTGGCCGTATAAAAATACCATATAGAAATAATTGGAGTCTTCTACGCTGCTCACGGTTCAGTTTGGCCCTGAGATACTAAAGCAAGCGCATAAATAAATGCAAGAAACACATTGTCTTAACTCGCTCAAGTTTGAAAAACTGCTGCATCCTTCGTAAAACTGTGCTCAAAGTATGAGGCCACAAACGCACACACATGCACACATGCACACACGCACACACGCACACACACACACACACACACACACAAATAACAGCTGTGTATGAGCAATCGCATTTATTGTCATAGTTGCACAACAGGGTTACGGTCTCAGCTGATTTCCTTAACATCATCAAGCACTTTATGCATATGCTTTATGGGTTCATTGCTCTGTGCACTCAAACAAACTGTCTAAACTGTGTGACTTGTACAAAACTGTTTGCAGACTTATGAGCGAACATAATTTTCTGCAAGAGTGTGAACTTTCAATTTCTGGAGATGTACCGACACATGACACCGACTCATGTGACATGCTGCAATCAGACAGAGTTAAGCGCAAGGAGACAGATAATGGGACATTTAATTTACAAAATTATGCTACTGTGAGTGTGTGTGCGCATGAGTGACTCCTGTGATTGTTGTAAATGGGCAGCAGGGGCGTCCATATAGTACGGGAAACATCTGCATAGCTTTTTTTATTTTTTTTAACTTAATGTCCAATTATAATAATTACTGTATACACACGCAGACACATGCACATACACACAATCATACAACAGAGCACACATTAGTTGCGGCTCTAATTAAAGTTACTGAGAGACGGCAGCTATGGAAGAATTTCTTAATGTGGTCTTGGCACTTCCCATTCATTTCCTGAGCCAAATCAGTATCCAAATACATCTGTGACATTTGCTGCGAGTTTTTAAAAAGACATTTAATGGAGGACACAAAACATACTGAAATCACTTGAGTCCACTCAATTATTTGCAAAAGTTCCAGCATATATCCTCATTCAAACACTGCCAATGACAAAATGATGCCCAGTTTCCCCTGAAACCTTTTTATTTGCTGCACTACTACCCTCAGGAGCAAAGCCAGTTTTATAAGACAACACAGCATCCCCAACAAAGGGACTGGTACATATTGTGTCTTGATTTGCAGCATTAATTAAAAATATGATTTAGATGATTATGGTGATTGTACAGAAAATAACAGTGTTGCTGGTCTCTCAGTTGATCTGTTGACACGGGTAGTTAACAATCAAGCAGCTACAGCAGATGAGTTGGTGGGATATCTGTGTGCAGTTCAACAAAACCCAAAGAAAATGTTAATAAAGAAGTTAGTCAGAAATAATTGCAAAAGTGATCATGCTGCACATGTGTGTAAACATACAGTAACTTCACAAATGAGACCTTCTCACACTTTCTTGGTTGCCTAGCAGCTTGTGGAATGAAAGGACTCAGGTTCAAGCACCTGGTATGGGAACACTTTATTTCCCTTCTGAGTGTTAATGAAGTTTCATCTTAACTTTAAATTTTACACATGACATCTTCCATGACCCAGTTTTCCCATTCGAACTGTAAAACTTTCATCCTGTGTTAGAAAGCAGTGAGGTAAACCCAGTAGTTGCTGCTGCATCAGTTCCATTTATCAAAACTAGAACATAAGTGCTTCACATACATTATGTTTTGTTTCAGTGCTAGGATGTGAACTGGATGGAGCTATCTTGTGGAAAAGATCCTCTTATCACCTGCTGGGTAAGTTTACCAATGGGACTGACTCCAAGAAAAAGCCGGTGTAGTCCTCTGAAGGTTAGAGAGGAAACCTTGTATGGAAAGTTGCCAGTTCTGGAAAACCAGGGATAGGGGACATGAATGATTAATGCCCTCAGCTATCACCAGCTAAGGTCAAGCAGCTCCTGGGCAGCTGCTAGGGTGGGAATTACTCTGTTTGAATATTAAAGAAAAAGTCCTATGTTGCTTGTTTGGGAGACACATTTCTGGGGCTGTATTCAACAACAGAGATAAACACATGAGCATACCACACACATTTGAATGTAAACATAAAAACAAACACCAGTAGAGCCTCAGGCTTTGACAACACGCCAGTGGTTAAAACTCATGGGGATGCATTGAATACTAAAACAGTAATATACTGTTTTGCAGCAGATATTCAACTACAAATATGTTTCCCCCAGCTTTTCAGAAAGAATCATTCCTCTGCTAAAGTATTGCTCCTAAGAGGCATGATTTCAGTCATTAGACAGGAAGTGAAGATACAAATGTGTTTTTTTGAATAACTGTTATCTTGTTAGCAACTGAGATAACAATCTTGCCAACTGAAAATAAATTGACAGTTGGTGGGATAGCTTTTTCCCTCCTCTTCATCAACTGCTTATTGAATTAAATCAATGGACAAGCGTGAGAATTATGAGGGCAAACATGTTTCCAGTTTGTGAGTATTCATCTTAGTAGTAGTTTTCAGCTTACAAGCTAGCCCTGTGAGTAGTGCCAACTTCACCAAACCTCCAGCACCGCCTGTTTCGAGAAGACGTGTTGCTGAACCAAGTGGCAAACTCCAGCCACAGAAGTACCAAAAACTGCAGTTCCTCAAGTGGCCACTGTTATGGGCGCCAGGTACAGCTCTTGTTGTTGTTGTTGTGTGTTATGTGGTATGGTGCGGTCCTCCCCTTTTTGAATTAAGGCTGGGGCGACCGATCTTCCGCTGCTCCAGAAGGGGATCTCCTCATCGTCCACGCCTCCGCATCGCTCCTCTCCGACTGTGACTGGGTGGTCCTCGTTGTCGGCTGGTCCCTCCCGTCCTGCGGAGCTGGTCCCAGCCGCCTATCACAAGCCTGCCTGGTGCCGTCCTCGGCCGTGTATAGGCTGCCTCGTGGAAATGGCTGGGGTGGGTTGTGATTTTAAACTGAGCAGTCCGCCTCTGTGCCTCGTTGTTGTAACTGTCTAACTGTCAACGTGTGTGCTGTAGCTCTTCTGGAGTGGCTTTGTGATTGTGAATGTTGACTCGTGGGGGCACTAGTTTGCGCAGTTTGGGGATCTTGGGCTATAGGCTTTAGTTTTAGTTTAACTTATTGTGTGTTCTTTCCTGTGTATTAATTTAGTTTAGTCTAGCAAAACCAGTTTATGGGTGGCTGCTAGACTGTGTTTTTTGTTTGACAGGTAAGACGGGAGATAGGGTTTTACTTTCGTCGAGTTCTGGTTTAGTACCGATACATACTATAGCTAATTTATACGTCTTCATGACAGCTCTGCAGGGGTTGAATGTTTATATAACTCACCTATTAAAATGTTTATTAAGGCTTAAAGCTATGCATAATTGAGGGTGTGGCCGCTTAGAGTGACAGGTGGCTGAGCGCATGGTTTCCACCGAAAGTCTCAGCTTCATACATGCCCCACCTCTTTGCCCTTTTTTGGATAAGTTTGAAGTTAGGCGGAGTCAGGCACTGTCAAGATGGTGACGGTGGAGCGTCACCGGGGTACGTCCATCTTTCATTCATGGGTTGAACATCATTGTACCACTCTCTGGTGTGATTAGACCGTGTGATCGGATGTAAAGGTTGACACCACTCTCATGTCTGGGCTTCATATATGGAGATAATAGCTGACAGGTGGTTAGGCGAGCTCAGCTGCAGAGTTCAAAACTACACCCACCAGCACCTCTAAAGCTGAGTAATTGCCAATCTGCATTTTGGTTGTTCAATCTGTTCAAAAACTGAAATGTAAAAGCAACAATTTGTGTTTTTCCAGTGGGATGCTTTTGACACCTCTCTCTCATTAGCTTATCCTACCTTAGAAAAGAAAAACAAGGACTCATGAGTTATCTTTATATTTTTCATCCATCCATCCATCTATGCACCCCCTCCAGGTCTCTCATCCCTCCGTACATCTACTTTGTGTCCTTGTCTCTCCCTCCATCTCCCTCTCCTTCACCCCTCTCTGAGCCTCTCGCCGCTTTCTCCCAAAATCCAATTAGTCAGAGCTTGATTCCATACTCTGCAGGACCGCTGAGAAAAGTGAGACACAGATAGAGAGACACAGAGAGAGAGAGGGAGAGAGAGAGAGGGATTGCACAAACTGCCGGCAGAGACCCTTAACCAGAATTTTCTCAACCTTTGCTTGTCTCCTGTGGTTTGACCACAGAGAACAGAAGTAGGGAAACAAGGAAGAGAAAAAAAAGGAAGAAAGGAGGAGAGGTTGCTGGCAGAATCCCTCAGCAGAAATCTCCTGCCTAAAAAATGTTCTGCTTTCTTTTGTCTTGGAAGAGATGATGATAGAGATGGATCATACCAAATTAATACTTTGAAACATTTTGAAATATTGGGATTTGGACTTGAAAATGTTGTAATTTTGAGACCATTATTAAGCAGCCAGTCTGTTGATTGGTAGAACAAATGGCAGTAATCATGGAGTTGCTGGTACTGACACCTAAAACTTCCAACACATATTATTTGCCAGTCTGGAGCTGTTGTACACACACACCAGAGCCCAGTCACAGATACCTGCATTTATACATTGATACTGCACCTAAGATAGAAAGAGCAAAACCCTCATGATTCCCTTTATAATGCTTCTAAAGCTCAGTTGGCCCCCTCTCATAACAGCAACAGCAAATGACAATTGAGATTAAAGGAAAAACAAACAAACATGTAATTCAGATTTCATGTGAGACAGTGGTTATCATTATTGCATGATTAGACCTTCATTTTCTTTTTTGTAGTGAGAATTTCTTTTTAAAGTATTGTGTATTGCTGTATGGTACTTCAGATTAGTAGCCTACATTAGGCTGCATTAAGCGTTAATGTGAATAAGCTTTATGTGAGTAAAGCAGTCGTGATTTAGCATCAGTTAAGACCACCCTCATGTATATCCTGGAAGTAATTTAATCAAATTAGATTTAAAACTAAACAAGCAACATTAGCTGCCTTTATGAGGAGTTGCGCACTCAAATGATTAAGGGGCTCCAGGTTCATGCAGATATATCACCAAAACAAATCAACTGAATCCCGGCAGATAATGGTGATAACAGCCTGAGATGAAAGGAACCTGCCAGCTTGTTAATAGCTGCTATTTTAAACAGACAGTATATGAGAATGAGAATTGGGTACACAGAGTACAACGCCTTCGCCAAGTGCCAGTAATTGTCGATACTGAAGAGAACAGATTGTTCAGCTTTCCTTGAAAGCTCAATCATTGGCGTCGTCCTCAGTTATTACCTATAGGCTATATGTACAATATGGATGACCATGTTCTCATACGAAGATAGACTCGCTAATGTGTTTCCAACTTTGGTGCCAAGCAGTCATTGCTGCTGAGTATCTTCACTCCACTTTCCAGAGATTACTTGTCAGTCAGAGCATGTGTCCTGCATATATTCATCATCTTTGATTGTTTATAGTCTACTTGTTTCACCAGCACACATATCAAACCACAAATGCTCAATATTTCATACACTGACCCTGACAGACCCTTGGCCAAGCTGCCTTGAATGAAATTGCCATGAGATAAGTCAAATACTGTGATCTTTCTCACCCACGACTGGACCTGGATCATCCTTAACATGATAATCAACATGTATTGATTTGTTGGACATAGTAAAATGCAGCAGCAAAGACTCCTCAATATAATTTAGATAAATTACACACAAAATTACGCCCTTTAGTGCCTTCCTCTATACCTGTCATATTCCTTTATTTGCTTGTTATACATCTTGTATGTTATTTTACAATTTCATTTTCACATTAAATATATCCAATCAGATTTTTTTTCTTTTTTTTTTTTTTTACCAGCGAAACAACCTGTAAGTAGAATATCCTCATTATGTGATGTGATGTTTGTATTCACCTGTTGAATGTAAGTCAAATAGTCACTCTTCTTTCAGAATGTAGAACAACTATTCACTCTTCTTTTAGCTCTGTTTTGTTCTCCACTAAACCTTCACAAAAATATTTGGCTCTTTAGTTTTGCTAGGGCTTAAAGATGCTAAAAAGCTCTGCGGAGCTGAAGGGAACTGGAGTGATTTGCCAAGTGGACTTGATCTGCTAGTTTTAGATCAGTTACTTTTGTTTCCACCCATGTAATTAGGGGAAATGACAGTATTTCCATCATCAAAGGTAAAGATCTCAGTAAGGAAACACCACCCAGTCACTAATCTGATAACATGGTTAATGTGCTATGGGAATATTGAATATGTAACATTCAGATCTAAGTTAAGTTGAAAGTTGGGAGGTGTGTTTGCGAGGGGAGACCGTTAAAAGAATACAATCTGCAGTTTCAAACATTTTAAGATTACCGTATCGCTATTTTGATATATTTTTCACTGGTATTTACATATCATATATTTTGATGAGTTTTGTTGAGCTGTAGCTAATGGTGTTTGTTGGATGGACAGTTAAAAAAAAAAAAAAGTATCAAAATCAATGCAGCAGAACAAAAGATTTAACTCTTTTTAACCATGCATTCTTCTTCCTTCTCAAAATGTGGCACCTACAATACCCACAATGCAACTTGAATGCTGCTAATGCGACTAATGTAGCCATGAGCCACTAGCCTAAAGCAGATCTGAGAGGCAGGCTGTAGCGGTCTGGTAAGCTCATGTCTCTCTCACTCCACACATCCTGATATTTTTTCCATCTTAAACTTGTAATTTTCAGACCAAAGGGATGCGCTGACTCAGGCAATGCCACTTAAAGGCAATTTAATTCAGCTCTCTGTGGATCGAGCCACAACCTTTTCACATATGCAGTAGTATTCCTCAACACCAGTAAACACACTTTGATGTGTATAATTGGTGCAATTTCCCTTTAAAGTCACTCAAACAGGGTGTGTGTTCTCCACAGAGTGACATGTTTCCTGTTTCTTTTTCGTGGAAATGTTATACAATATCATCCAAAAGGCATTTTCCCATGTATGTGTTTGCAAAATATTGTAGATAAACTTCATAGTGACTATGCACCACTTTGTCCTGTTTGTTGTTTTCCAACATTTTCCCTTCCTCGGCTTTGTTTATTTACTGTACAGTACTGCAGTGCTGAAAATGTCACATTATGTTTGATGCTTACTCCTTTGCCGTATTTGTTTTCATCTGCTGCTGCTGCAACCCAATTTGCCCACGAGGATCATTGCAGTTTAATCTTATCTGATCACAAAAAGCACCGCTATCAATCGCACTTAAGTCACAGCGTGCCTCTTGCACACTCAGTCTCTTAATTGGGCAAAGATTTGAAGACATTTTTTAAAATCTTTCCCCCCCTCTATCATGACAAAAAATATTAAGTCTTTTTCTCATCCCAACCTGTCATATTAGGGGCAAACTATTAGCCGCCCTGCTATGAAAGATTAACACAATTATTGTTAATCAGCACTGAACAGACTTCTAACAACCCGATCAGAGCTGAAGACAGCCAGCCAGCTAATATGCTAAGTCGCTGATAACCAGCTATCTGGCAAACTCTGCAATTAACTGATCATTCCCTGTGGGAAATACAGAATTTTTTCTTATTTTCACAAGGAAAAAAAAAAAAGACTGATGTAAAGCACTCTGGCAGTGCCCATATCAGCTAGGAAACTCCTTTACCAGCATAACATAAAGTGTACATAGAGAGTAAACTCGACAGAAGCAACAAAGATGTTCCTCCACTGCCGAGGCTTCTCAGTAAATCCTGCTTTTTCTTGTCTGAAAGTGCATTATGGGTCAGTGTACAAAGCTTTTGCGTGTGAGATAATCCTGTCAAAATATTGCTGCTAGTGATGATGTCCTAGTCGAGGCCTGACAACACAAGGGAAGAGAAGGACGTAATCTATTCCACATAGAGAGTTGAGGCTCATTCAGTATGAAGTGAGCTTCTCTGAATGTACATGATAGTGGTGGCTGCTTAAGTGAGAATATCATAATCTCCTAACTCCCGCTACTTCATTTCTGGGGGGTATTTTTCATACAGGAAATTCATTTCATGATCTTGGTATATCCATTACTAATTGCACTTTATGTTGTCAGGATATTTTTTGAAGTAAGTTGAACTGTGCATAGGTTCACTTAGCCTGTAATACATGTGTCACTATCCAGTTAAAGTATCTTCATATGTGAACCCAACAAGCCTCCAAGGTGGAAGTACATGTTTGGTCCGGTTTGCATATAGTTTTTTTGGGGGGGTGGGGTGGTAAAAGCTGGGCTCAGGTTGGATTTTCAAATGTAACTTTATTAGAAATTTTCTCTCCTGGTGAGCTAGTAGTTAGTAATGGATGAACTAAAACAAAAACGTGCAAAAGGGGAGCTTCTTAAAATCCTAACTTAATGAAGCTAATAATGTTCAGTTTTTTAGTAACGCTTTTTAAAGAGGTGTTGATTTGACTTCATTATGACTTTCGTGCTGTTGCATTGTACACCCTGTTTATATCAATGAGAGTGTTTTAAACAACAAACTGCTCTCTGTAAACTAAAAGTATATAATTCATATACTGAAGGATTAATAATTTTAAGCATGTATTTTCCTTTAAGGGTTGAGAAAATTCTCCTCCTTCTACACTTACTGTATATTATTAAAATAGCTATTTGTAAGTGCTACATAGCCAACATTCGAGTTTACAATACAAGAGGTAATACTCCCTCTGAGTGATAGAAATATATTGATACTGAACTCACAACGTCTTTTCTAGACTGGTAAGTAAACAGCTGTTAATGCTAACGTTGACTATGTAGCAATGGCAAAACTTCCAAATAGCTCCTTTAAACTATTAAACTATTAAAACTCCACTGGATTAGCTGAACAATGAATGAAAATACAATTATTGTTTTAGCTCATGACATTTGGAGATATATGGACACTTTGTGTCACTGCAAGAAATGTAAATGAGTAAAAAGAAAGGTACAGCTTCACAATGATTATTTTTTTCTATAAATCAATCAATTGGTTACTCTAATATCTGAAAATTGGGACAAATGGTTTTCACAAATTCACAAATCAGCAGGTCTTCACATTCGAGAAGCTTGAACCAGGGAATAGTTGCAATTTCTGCCTGATAAAATACTTACAATATCAAATATTGAGGGAATGATGCCACAGCAATAAATTCTCTCATTTGATATGATACATCAAAGCAAAACCGTCAACATTTTTAGTAGGATATAAAGTGCTGAAGGCGACAATAAACACGGCAACTTTCTTTCTTGGCAAGTGTGTTTCTCTTTGTTGCCTCCAGCACGTAACAAACCCCAGCTAAAACACTAACACAGCCCATTGCCATCCTAACAGCCTGTGGATTAGAGTCAAGCACTTCTACTGGGAACTTTAATACTTGTTTCAGCAGGGTGAATTAGATTTTATACCTATCTCATTGTACAGACAGCTAGCTGGCAGAAAGAGTGAGAGATAACAGAGAAGAAGAAAGGGAGGCAGAGGCAGGGAGATTTTGAACTGTGGATGATGGGCTTTTTAAAAGGCACACAGGCAGACAGTTTGCCAGCCAACCAGACAGAGTCACAAGGGGCAGATCCCGCTGTCTGATTGCAGCCTGCAACTAGCCACATGGAGGGAAAAGTGAAGGAATGATGGCATGGATAACACAAGACAATGTAGGGACAAAAGAAGAAGTCCAGAATGTAGACAGGACGAGAAGAGAGAGAGGGAAGAGGGTTGCATGATAGATGGTGATGAAAAGAGACACCCGGAGAGACAGACAGAGAGGAAGAGACAGTGGTAATTATGCAGATAAATACATGGGGCCTCTGTGTCTGAGATCCTCCCCACTGTTTAGAGCTACGACTGCTCTCTGTGTGTTAACTCACAGTGCAGGATGGACACAGCACAGACTCAAGAGGACATTATCTATTTTTTCATATGCAACAAAAATGAACGCATTTATCTGTGTTAATGTCCTCATCACATATCACTCATTCATAATTTTCTTATTTGAAAATAAACTGAACGTAGTATGACACAAGCTTCTCTAGTTACAAGACACCACTTGGTAAATCGGGGTAATGCACCTTCCTTTTGCTTTTGTGTCTCCTTAGGACTGGGGAGAGTTCGCTCTGTTGACATGGATGTTAGTTAGATCTGCATGATACGATGCTGCTGAAGCTCTGTTACTTGATTTTTTTGTCGACTTAGGAGCAACAGAACATGTCAAAACACAACACTGACGCATAATCACCATAAAAAGTTAATATTCTGAATGTGCAATGAAACAATTGTCTATGTTTCAGCTCGCCTGACAAATATATGCTGTGTTCAGATAGCACATGAAGTGAGGTGTTCACGCAGGGCAACGTGGATTTATGTTAATGATGTCTCTGTATGAGTGAAAAATGTTTCAGCAAAATCTACTAGCAACTATCTCCACTTCCATAACATCACTTCAACGCAAATGAAATGAGGAAAAAAAACTCCTTTGTGCTTGGTTTGAACCCATCTTTAGTACAAAATTGTCTGTTGACTCTGTTTGGTAACTCCTGAGGGAAATATGTGGCTTTTTAACTGCTAAATGCTCCACTATGTTCACCAGCTACCTGCTTACTTTGTCTGTCTCCCGTTAAGTCCTGGGTAGTGAGCTTACCATAGGTTTATCAGACCATTTTTAATAAAAACAAGTGCTGCTTTAAAGGTCCCATATTTTATAAAGGCAGATGTCCATGTGTTGTTTGATTATAAAGCAGGTCTAGGTTCTATATTAATACTGTGAAAGTATCAAAGCGCTTAGTCCGCAGAGAAATGCACACAGCCTGTATTCAGAAACTGAGCCTTAAAACCAGCCGTCAGGACTTCTGGAACTTTGTGATGTCACAACAAAGCAGTCCGCACCCTCAACCATGCCCCAAGCCCCGCCCACCTGGACCCACCATCCATACTTGTAGGATTTGGTTTCTCTGAATGATTACCTGAAATCTGCTAAATTTTTATTGGATCAGTCAGAAAACAGTCTCCTCTGCCTCCTCTCTTCTGATTGGCTCACTGACCTGTTGTTACTAGAGCTCCATAGAGAAGCCTGCGAGAGGAAATGTAAAGCTACACTGAGATGGTTTTTGGTTGTTAAAACCACAAATATATCTTCTTATCGATCAACACCAAGGATTTCTATGCCAGAAAACCAAATCCATGTGTAAAAATAATGATTAGTCCAGCTATCGAGTTCAGTGGACCAATAGATGCTAGATACTGATATTTTTAATGTTCAGTTACAGTAGAGCCATATATGTATGCTAACAATGCTTCTGTCACGGTGCAGGTAAGGCTGGACCAAAACACAGCCAACACAGGGGAATGAGGTGCAAACATGTTTATTAACTGAAGAACTTAGAAAATGGGTGAACCAAACAAACCAGACATGAACAGCTCGAGGAAAAATCAGAGATCAACAGACGAACCGACACAGACAAAGGGGAGCACAAAGACTATATAGACACAAGGGAGGCAAGGGTGATTGAACACTGGTGAAAAATATTAGGGTGGGGCAGACAATCACCACACAGAGAAACAGGACCAAGGCAGGAAGTAAAAACATTGAGACACAAAAGGAAAACCAACTACAAAATCAAACAGGAAGTGACAAAAGTCCTAACAAAAAGTGTCGGCCATGGCAAACCATGACAGCTTCTGTGTTTGATAGCTCAACATTTTATTGCTCCGACTAATGGCACATACTATAGTCATGGCAAGCACCCCATGTAGGGAAGAGCACAGATGCCATTTTCTAGGAGACTTTGACAAGCAGATATATATACAGACAAACATCACTGTGTCAGCTGAAGTCACCCCTGGGTTCAGCCTTTGGCACAGGGAGGATGGCTGTTATTTTTGATGTCTACAGAACTGCTGTGTGAAACTGCACAGTCTGGCGTGCTCTGGCTGCCTCGCAGAGAGCATCCTCGCACCAGCACTGCTTCTGCTATTGAGGTCGAAAACAACAAATTACGTGGAAATGTTTTCAACTTTGCAGTGTTGAGGAAATATGGTCAAAATTTTGAGTTTCCATTCAACTGGCCCAATTCAATTATTACTTGCAGATGAAAAATTGAACGGATTCTCAGCGAGAGTGAGACCTTACAGTATCTTTGAAAGACTTGCCTACTTTGTGCACGGTCACGTGGCAATTCAGAGAGATAGAAGAAGAGAGAATGGTGATCAAAGGAATGATTTTGGTGATGGAAGATGGAAAGGTGGAAGTACGTTTTATATTATAAGGTGAAGAAGAGTACATTTGTCTCTTTTGCGTTTTTTCACAGAATCTTTCAAGGAAAATATAGAAGAAGGAGGAAGAGAAGTTACTGTAAAAGGGACATCAGCATCAGATGGAGGTCCATTTTTTGGCAAGTGCAGGCAACCTTCATAGATCTGCATGTAAAGAAAGAACTCAACAAATGCAAGAATCAGAAATCTTACATTTAAGGCTAATATACAGAATTCCTGGGTCTGTTGATAAAGAAACCTTATCATACAATGAACTCTATATATACTATATAAGCAGCAATCTCCAGGCCTGACATTAAGCCTCATGCAAGAACCACTTGACAAACAAGTGTTTTGTTAAGTGGCACATACAAGTGACTCAGGGCAAATTGTGACATTGACCAGTTTTATCATACTTGGTATTTTCCCATAGGTGTGAATATAATTAATTTGTGTTAAAACCACACATACAAATACACATGTACAGATAAACAGCTTTTCTCAATTGAGGGAAAAACAGCAGTTCATTGAAATGCAAGATTTTCTTGCCATTTTTTAGCATGACAACTTTACAATTTAGTACTTGGTGTTGCAGCATGTTAATTGCAGCGTTCTGTCTTAATGTCTGTACCAAGATGACAGGTCCCCTAATACGATTGACACTGTTAAATTCATATGATCATCTGCTGATTTCTGACACCACTATTTGAAGCTCCAGTGTGAAATTCTTTTCAATCTTGTGTGACATGTTTGAGAAGAAAACTTGCCAAATAAATCTTGCGGAACAAACAGCCATACACAGTAATTTGGTGGAGTTAAATTATGTTAATGATCCGAAACATGCACCCTACTTATCAAGTTGAAACCTTCAATTTTCTGAAGTTTCTGAATCCAGCTTGGAACATTCATTAGAACAAGACTTGTGAAAAAAAAATTAAGAGAAGTTTAATATAAGAATATGAAAATGTTTTACAAGAGGTCAAATAGATCTTCCAATGTAGTGGACAGCCTATTGTATCTACTTCAGATGATGTGGTTGCATACGTAGCATCATGGCACACACATTTGTCTAAAGTGACTCACGTTACCCCCCCCCCCCACACACACACACACACACACAAATACAAACAGTTTGAGGACATCGAGCCATCAGAGGTTGAAATTATATTCTCATCTCGTTGGTTGAGTCTGATTTTACTGCCATGGGTCTTGGATCTATGAATTTGATTCACAGATATTTAATCAGTTAGAAAATTACTATTTCTTGTGTATCTCCTGGTTAGCAACACAATGTTTTATCATTGCTTTATCAAGTGACAGTAGAACTTTCAATTATTTCTAGAGATTTGTTTTTGATGGAACAATTCTTTGACTTTTTATTTGTCATTTGTTATACGGCTTGTGAACTGATAGAGTATTACTCAGCTGTCATTGTTCATCTCTCTAACTTTTTGGGTTTAATTACCAACAGATCTTTTCAGAGCTGGTCTGGGTTGGGCCCCCTTCAGATCAGTTCTATTGGAAAATACACAGGTTTTAACAGGTTTTCCACAAGTCTGTTCAGATTTGTGAAGATTTTAACCACTTACTGCAACTGATGGCTGACGCTACCACTTAAACTACCTCATGATAACTCTTTTCATCCCTTTCTCCTACTTTCTTCACTCTCGTCTTCACTCTATTCATTTTGTTCCGTTTCTTCACTCACTTTTGTCCTCTGATTCCTATTTCCTTCCCACTTTCTTCTTCTCTCTGCCCTTGCCTTGCATTCTTCCCCTTTCTATCTCCTGTTCTTTCCTTACCCATCTCCCTCCTGTCTTCTCTCTCTCTCTCTCTTTCACTCCCCTCAGACTCCACCTTCTTTCTCAATGAAAAGCCTCCTCTCTCCCTCAATACATCCATTTCTCTTTACTGTCATCTCCTCTTCCTTTTCCTTCCCTCCATATCGTTTTCTCTCTGCCTCTCAATCTGTCTTTCTCTCTCCATCCCTCTGTTTCTCCCTCTATCTCGGAGCATTTGTTAGAGAGAAACAATTTTATGATCATACTGAGAGGCTGAAAGTGATTTCCCACATTTGCCCTCTCTCCCCCCACAGAGGCATTTGATCAAACAATACCATTCCAATCCAATAAGATGGCATCCTGAGCCAATGGTGTGTGTGTGTGTGTGTGTGTGTGTGTGTGTGTGTGTGTGTGTAAAGCCGAGCTGAGCAGTATTGGCATCCACAGGGGCTTCCTTGGTCTGTGTGCAGCCAGACTTTCTAAGAGCGAAGGAGAAAATAGGGGGAAAACTGGGTGAGAGAGTGAGTGAGAATTGCAACAAGGGAGGAAAAGATAGTGAACCAAATTGAGGAAGAAAGTGTCAAATCTTCCATTTGAATTAACAGAGAAAGCAGAGCGTGATCGGTTGTGTCGCCTAGTCGCCTCAGCTCGCTTGCCTGAGCCCATTGAAATGGGGGATGATCCGCAGGCTTTGTTCTATGCAGCAGTACACAAGCTCACAGGGATGCAAGCCGCTCTCTCCACAAATCAAATACCTGTCGCTTCACCAGCCGCAGTTACACAAAGCAACCACAGGAGAGCAATAGTGTCAAATCCATGGGCATGAGTGAAGGCAGCAGCTGCCTACAAGCTCACAGCGGACTCAAGTCGCTGCAAGTTAAAAAAGAGTACATCTAAATATAGAGCATGTACGCCCATTCAGTGGAAGGCTACTAATTAGTTTTTTGAAAAGTAATTAGACTCAGATGCCAGACAAGAAAATCAGTACATGCACGCACATCCTTCAACTACTGCCCAAGTGCCCTGCAGCAAAGCACAATACAAACCGGCCAGGATGTGAATTTGAATGATCCATTTTGAAATGTATACTGCAACTGTATTTTGCTGTAGCTCTACTTATCAGACAATTCAGCTGTCACACTAAATAGGCTGTTTTCACTCCAGGACAGGCCCTGATGTAAGTAACAACATTAATTAGGCTCCATTAAGTTTATGTTAAGCCATACCAGTGAGCCAGCGTGAGTGATAGAGGGCACTGCTGAATGGAATGCAGCCATATTGAATGTTATTGATTACACTTGTGCTCTTTGACTTGTCAGCATGTTTGCTGTAATTAAACTCCCTTTTCTTCCTTCCTGTTTTGTCCCATGAAGAAGACAAACTCTGTGACAGTGATTGCAACAAAATCACTCGAACATCCACACCATAGACACCACCTAAAGGAATAGGTCAACATTTTGGAAATGCACATTACCTGACGTGGCTGGACGTTTGCTGGAATTACATGAGATTACAAGAGATGTATTAACGCATACATGTATTAATGTGAATGATTAAAGTATACTTTGTCCTAAGATGTGCAACAAAGCTAACAGCAGGCTAAGGGAGTACTTGTCAGTCAAGTAGTCTCCACTCACCCACCCAGTTCTGAGGTCCAACCAGCCAAAATATTGAAATCATGTGATGTGTTTAGCTTAGCTTAGCAAAAGGACTGGAAGCAGGTGGAAACAGCTAGCTTAGCTACCTTCAAAGTTAAAAAAGATGCTTAAGAACACGTTGCGGTTCAAACAAACAAACAAACAATGTCACCATCATGTAGTAGCTGTTCTGGCTTCCAATCATATCACATGATCTTCATCAGAAGATAGAGCACTTAATTTTTTTATTTTTTTACTTTCTTCTGAACACTCTAAGGACTTAGTGTCCATGTTGGGTTAAAAGCTGAATTCATTCTCGACTGCTGCTTTGTTTGGAGTTCATTTAGTAGCTCCTTTGGAGCTTTTGATCATATTACCTGACCTTCATTAGCAGTTTATGTAAAGAAATAATCACAATCTGTAGTTTTAAGGCAAAAAACTTTGCGTAACTATTTCTTGGCAAGTAATATTTAGGTACAATGACTTTGTGCAGCATCACAGAGTCTCTAAATCACAGTGAGGTTGCCAGGTTTGGTGCCATTGTGTTTGTGCATAGACTGTTACTACCCATGCTGTAGTAGTAAACAACGGCAAAAAATAGTTCCTCTAGTTAACTCTTCAAATGAGGTACAACATATAAATTAGTGAGCTTTAAGTGTTGGTTCCTGTCTGTTCCTGTTAATGCTAAGCTAGGCTAAGCACTTCCCGAGTCCATCCTTAAAGCACAGACACATTAAAGTGTGATGTTTTCTCATCTCTGTCTCAGAAAGAGAGTGAAAGCTAATGTCCAAAAATGTTGAAATATTTGAAACAGAAAATTGTAAAACACCCAAACTATAAGATGTATTTTTAGAAACACATTTGTGAAAGTAGAAAAATCTAATCTAATAGCATTGAAGCCAAGGAGATATCACCTACCACAATAATAATTGAGCAACACAAAAACATAAAATGACACTTTAGTCTGAATCTCAGAAATCAGACTGTAGTTCTACAGAGTTCTCTAGTTTTCCAGAGGAGGTAAATGCAGAGCAAGGAAGGAGCGAATTTATTAAAAATGGACAATTTAATTAGTCATTAAATCCTCTGTCTTCTTGCCCTACCGTACCTATTATATTCTAATTATCTCTCTAATGATTCTGTGTCTTTATCTCTCTAATGATTCAGCATTGCATCAAGTGTTTTTTCACTTTCTAACAGAGTCCATTCTGTGCCAACGCAGGGCAATGGCTTATTGCTAATTCTTTCCCCCGGCAGCGGAATTGCTGATGAGTGTATTTTTTTCTCGGCCTGCCCTACGGTCTGTATCTTTGGCACTTGGTCCAAATTGTAAATCAATAGGGAAACCCAGGCGACAGGTTCCATTTCCACTGCTGTTTGAGGTGATGGAGGTGAGGGAATACTGGCTTTGATGAGAGCATGAAGAGGTGACGGTCATGAGCACGTATCCACGCTCACACGTTGACACACGATCTCTCAGATTTGCATGAACACACATTGTGTCTGCGAGGACTCAGCTCTCTGACTGGAATTCAAGTCAACAAATAAAGCCTTTAATGATCATCAGTGACATTTTGACAGCCAATTAGACACATTCAGAGGAAACGCTCACCTCCTGTGATCTTAACGCTCCATTCAAATCACACGGCCTCTCTTTAATGCCACATGTGAAAACTGGGATTTATGATCACGTCCACTGGGAATGGTTCCAATAATGGTCACCTCCTCACCAGGGGGATTGTGGAATTAACTGGGACTTTTGCCCAATAAGCCAATGATTTTCTTGAAGGAGCTGAAGGAAATTTTCAGATGATTGATGAGGTTATTTGGTGGGATATTTTGGATAGTGGGACATTGTTTTCTCTAAAAGGTATTTTACTTTTTATTTTTTCAGGTAGTTTGACATTTAGCTTCTATACACACTTTCTTTCCAAACTGTTTATAATTCAATGTCTTGCTCGAGGACACAGGCTGTTGATGGACACATTCAGTTATGGAAATGGAGAAAGAGTAAAAGATTCTCTATCAATTCACTCATCATATCACCATGAAATCTTTACTTGCTGAATGGTTTCTTGTATGTATACATTTTTAATGCCGTGACATACTTTCTGCTCACATACATGCCTCTTTGCTCTATTGCAGCTGTAAGAGTTTAAAAGGTTGTTTGAAACTCACAGCCTGATGGGTCCTAGATGTGTTTCAATCGCTAATGATTTTTTTTTTTACACAAAGTGTTAAATGAATCACAAAGGTCATTAATATTGTAACTATACATATGAATAAAGGGATAATCTTTTGCCTTTAATTGCCTTTCATGGGGTAGAAAAGGTCAGAATTGATGCCAGCAATGTGCAATATATCTAAGTGTTAAAACTCCCCCCATCCCCTAAAGACACTTTCCATCCCCCTGCTTTCTACTGCTGCCTCTACTCCTGATGATGCCATATATAATCATGCAGGTGTAAAAAAACTCTCGGATGCTTTATCTGAACTACGACCTTGAATGAAAAAACTATCAAATGATACAGTTCAGGTGAAAAACATAACAGAACGTTTTATCATGCAGAATATATTGGTTCTAATGTTGGTGTGACTCACCAGCTCTCACAGCAGTGAGCTCACCATGCAGTAACCAGTGTCATGACAACAGCATCACTGTCTGTTTCTGCCCAATACCTGAGGTTTTTCTTTTTACAACCTAATTAGGTCTGAAAAAAAATATAATAGACAAGAGAAGGGGCCCTAAACACTTTCTGGCTTACACTGTTAGAGTGGCACTCTAATAGTTTACTATTGCACTTCATAAAATGGTAGTTAGTTTGGATATGAAGCTCCAACAAGTCTAGATCCTTCATTTCCCAAAATGCGATTTGATGGCATGTTTTATTAGACCGTTAAATGCCTTGGGCCTCCTACAGAGCTGCAGAGGACATTTACAAAACAATTATCACAGGCTGCGGCTACGTCCACACAAATACATTTTCATTTTAAAAATGGAGAAAATTATCTCTGTCCAGATGAGCATTTTACCTCCGTCTTATAAATAATCTCCGTCCATACTCGTGTCATGTGCTGGTGTAAACAGGAAGCAGTTTGTCTACTTAAGTTGCAGAAAATACTACCAACAGCTCAGCTAAAAGTAAGACCGGAGATTTCTTAGCTTGGACCAATGGCGATGTGGAACTGTAACTGATAGGTGGTCATGGTGATGGAAAACAAAGATTTGATAAGACCCAATCAGGAGGCCAACATGGATCTGTGTCGTCGTTTCCAAAAGTCTCAGTTTCTGTCTGCCCAGATTAAAACACAAGCCTGGAGTTTTCAAACTAAAACAGGGCCAACAGAGCTTCCAAAAGTCTCCATTTTAGGCGCACGGAGACTCTGGAGTAGTGTGGCACTAGGTGTATTCGCATTGCAAAAGTGATGCATTTTAAAACTAAAACATATTAGTGTGGGTGTAGCCCGAGTAGTACTAACCATCACATGTACTGCTGACTGATTTCCAGGTGTATAAATCAGTAGAGAGCTCCTTCGAGCATCTTTGCTCCAAGATCTGTTACACAGTGTGCTTAAATCAGTAACAAGCCGTTTCCACGGTATGCGCAACGATACAAACACTGAATAGTTTTTATACACATTACAAGGGGTTCAGGCTCACAGTTACAACACACTGACAACAACACCAAACACAAACAGACTCCATGCAGTGCACTCTGTGGTAATTAACTGATTTATGAGAAGCAATTAAGAACAGAATGGTCATACAGTCTAACCTTAGCAGGAAGAAAAACAAAGCCTGTGTAATTGGTGAGTAAATAACCCACATTGTGATAAAAACATCTCCACTGTGTTCGTTCACACAAAAAAGGAAAGAGAACGCGGCGAGTCTTTTCTCAACTCAGCTGCTGAAAGAACGAAAGCTGACACTGAAAGATAATCACGCCATTGCTTGTTAAGAGGTAGCTTTGCATGAACCGGAGCTTAGTGAAGATCATATTGGAAACTGGCTTTTTTCTTTTTTTTTTCTTTCACGGAGTCAATCAAACCCAGTCCCTCTCCAGTGAAATCCAGTTAAATCATTATCTTAAATTTTCCCTTTGTGTCTAAGCTGTGTTATCCCAGCTCTCTGCGGATGGAAAGACTGCAGCTCTGTTCTCTCTCTCTCTCTCTCTCTCACTCTCTCTCTCTGTGTTTGGCTGCATTCAAATCGTCTTGTGTCTGCATATGGGTTAAGTTACATTTGAGGACCTCTTTGTGCTTTTTGTCTGTGCATGAGTCTTTATGCATGTGTTAGAGAGAGTATGTGTATGTATGTGTGTGTGTGTTTCTGTGTTATCACCACAGCCCCCGAGATAAGTCCAACTCAGTTACAGCTATGAAATAAACGTGGTCTCTTGTTTGTCTGTGTGTGTGTGTGTGTGTGTGTGTGTGTGTGTGTGTGTGTGTGTGTGTGTGTGTGTGTGTGTGCGTGTGAGCACGTATGCATCTTCTAAATTCACGGTGCTTTACTCGCAGTCCTTTAAGTCTTTTTCTCAGTTGACATATGTATTCCCTTGGCTTTCAGACGTGGGCTATGTGTCACTGCTTCATTCTGTGTAGTGTATTTGGCTGTATCTCTGTGTGTATTTTGTGTGTGTGATTCATTTGTTAAGTGAATTAGTTTTTTTTTTGTGTATAGGCTGCTTACACCAGACAATTTCATTGTTTGGAGGCTTTCAGTGGATTTTCAAATTAAAAGCTTACAGTACAGGGGTGCAAGCACTCACATCTACACCCACCACTTCACCCAGACCTGTCATTTATTCTCAGTTTCTTCACTTTTTCCACTCGAGCTGCAGATTAAATACGAATCTGTACTGCCTTTTGAACTGTAGGTGTTTCTGTTTGGGTACTGTCGTGCAACATTTGTGTGATTGTGGGTAGCTGTTCAACACTTAACATACCGCACGTAGTGCATGTAGTGCTCTGTAATTATACATTTCTTCAGTATGTGCTTCTTTCTGACTGTCGAGACTGAATGGTAAAACAACAGCACACCTTTAATTCTCGGCTCCTCCAGTCCACGTGTCAAAGTATCCTCGGGCAAGATACTGAACCCCAAGATGGCTGTTCCATTAGTGTATGTATGAGAGTGTGTGTATGGTAGAAGTACTGTACTGGGCTGGAGGCTTGTAGTGTAAAGCACTTTGAGTGGTTAATACGACTAGAAAAGTGCTATATAAGTGCAGTTGATTAGAACTAATGAAAAATGCTGAACTATCACACAATGTCATCGCAAAATTTAGTCATAAGTCTGTACAAGGGTTTAATCAAAGGTCCTTTATTCTTGCAAGGATTTTAAAAGGGTCCATACTGCTACATGTGTTTTGTGGAATTTTGTGGAATCACTCAAAGTTTAGGTCATACAGCATACAAGCATTACACACTAATCATCCCAATGACATGTGTATGCTGGTCACAGGGCAGACATGCTGGTTTATAAAATGACCACCCATGTGTTTGTGTATGCAGATATGTATGTGTAGTGCACTGCCTGCAGATGTCAGTACCCTATGGCCCAGCTGGTGCACATCTCCCCTGCAGGCATCCTGCCTGGCCGGGTCCTCCCCAAGCAGATCCACCGCTTATCACAATTTATGTGCCTGCTGTGCTGCGAATCCACTGGCTTTCTAAAAAAATCTGACCCACAAGATGATACACAATGTAAAATACAGTGTACGGCATGTCCTCTCAGACAGCGTTTATGTTAATTAAACTAATGAACAAATGAATCTAGTAAAGATGAAAAATTATTATACCTGCCCTGCAGAAATGTTCTGGAGAAAAACACTCTGTACCAGGCTTCAAGGCTGTTGCATTTATATTTACTGCTCTCACATCTTTGAGTTCCTTTTAAGATGTGTAATTATCACAGTTTCATCATAAACACAATCTGTGAATTTGTCTCTATGTACCATCCTCTCCCTCCTTCTCCCTCTCTATGTGTGTGTGTTTGTGTGTGTGTGTGTGTGTGTGTGTGTGAGAGTCGGAGCTGGCTGCTGCTGTGGTCCCTGAGGTGGACACAACAGATGGGTGAGCAAGAATTAAACACACACACACACACACACACACACGCACGCACACGCACACACACACACACGCACACACACATATACACAATAAATGACTGCCCCTGTGGCACTGTTGAGTGCCTAAATACCAGTGTTGCTTCGCCTCCTGGTGCCACTCTGCAAGGTCAGTAGAAAACACCTTATTACTGTCTCTCTCTCCTTCGCTCTTTCCCCTACAACCCACTGGTAATATCCCCAGAGCCATACGCATGATACACAGTTGCTGCACACTATATATCGCACATCGCTCATTTTCTATCTCATATGCATATGTGGGCAAACTGCACACTCATTCTCTCCTCTCTGTTGAAATACACACACTTCTGCACTATGGTACCAGATGGCGTGCCTCAACACAGTCAGGTGGCAAACTGAACCATTCCTCCACGTGGTTACCATGGGGACCCGCCATAAAACACATGCCCAAACGCACACACCAGATACTCTGCCACTGGCTTAGTAATGTCTGTGCTGGGGGAACTTCTCCGTGAATGCTAAATATGAGGACATTTGTCTAAGCAATGACAACAGAGAGGCAGCAGGTTAAAATGCACCCTGACATAATATGTCTCTGTTGGTGCATGTCAGGATTTCCACTGACATCAGTATTTCATTCTTAACAACCCATCTTAACTCTCTACTAACTCTACATGCCAAAACCGTGCAACTTAGGTCGTACTCCTGAAGATTTCTGTCCTGGTTGATATGGCGACACCTGTGGTTATCATGGTAACAGCAAATGCACTGCAAAGGTGTAAAAATGGAATGGTATCGCCTTGATGAAAGTTTCTGCTCTAGGAGGCAAAAATAAATCTGCTTGAAAATGGAGTTCATCTTTGGTGAACTTTGACCTGTGAATCTGCACCGCTGAGCTTTGATGAAGAGCCCGAGAGTCCAAAATGGATGACAATATTAGCTTATTAGCTGTGTTGCGCCATTCACTTTTATTTAAAGAGGCTCTTTTTAAGTTTTCTCTGCGACCGTTTGTTGCCGGGAGCAGGTGGTGGTGATGTCGCTTGACAAGAGCTTTGGCCATGTGCGTTTACAAGACAAGAAGTTGAAATACGCCCTCTGAGTAGCGCTATGTCCTGAGGGCAGACAACAGAGCTGTTAACGCTAATGCTGGTGATGTAACAATGACAAACTTACAAATAGCTCCTTTAATCTCCTTTGTTGTTGAGTATAAAGTATTCCACAATAAAGCAATGCTTGGAGACAGCTGTAAATCAAGTCAGTGTTACAATATGTCGATAAGATCACACAGTATATTCAAACTGTGTGATCTTATCGATCGAACCAAGCTAAACTAAGAATTGCTTGTCTTTTTTTTTGATTGATGTCAGCAATAGAACAGAAGACAAACTATTTCCAGTGCATTCACACAATCTCACATACTATTACTATATCTAATATTTAAAACTGATCCACGTTCAAAAAATGCAGAAAATGTCTGTTGTTTTCTCTTGTAGATACATTTTTTACAAATAATCATGGTCATCCGTCATCACAGGTGTCAAACATGTTGCGTTTCCTGTGGCTGCCTTTCTCAAGACACATCAACCATAAAGTGTCTAAATATAGCCTGTCAATGGCATGACAATCCATCGCTGTGCTGGAGTTGTGATATAGCTTTAGTAATGCCCAAAATGTTGACCTTCATAATATATCAATGCAGAAGTGACAAGTGTGTGTGGGAATCAACTTTTTTTCTTTCAAAAGTTAGATTCAGACTGCATTCCCTGCACCACATAAGGGATCAAGTAAGTGGGGTGCGTGTTGCCTCCTTTTCATCTGCTTTATGCTAAAAGCCATTTGATGTTTCACCAGTTCACCGATTTTAACGTGAAGCAGCAGAAGCAGGATGCAAGTTTTGCATCAGTAGTAAGTTAACACAGCTCTGACACAATGTAAAGAGAATGAACAGTAAACAGTGAGGCTCATATCAATGAGATAAGATAATACTGGATTACATGCAGTATCATTTTAATCTGAATCCAACGCAGGAATGGCAAACTTCACCTCTACCAACAAAACAAAACAGAAAACTGCAAATGTGGGCTTTTGATGAGTTTCATGAAAATCATAAGGATTAAAACTTTAAATTACTTTGAAGTTTGAAGTAATTGGCCCCCATTGCTTTTAGAAAACATTATAATCTTCTTACAAAAACGAAGCCCTGTACTAATGAATATAATCCATCATTTTCATTATCAAAACATCATCAAACACATCTATTGCAGGTAATTGTTATGTTTATTGGTGCCACTCTTTGTATTGTCCCATGCTGCACGCTGTTGTTTTGTGGCTGTAAAGAAGGTAAACAACGACACTGGGCAGAGTGGGGGGTAACATCTGCTGGGGAGGCACAATCATCTGCTCCCAGCTCTGCTACAGTGGAACCACTGTTGATTTCATTGTGGTGTTATAAAGTGATGTTAGTAGAAAGTACAATACAAGTGTTTTATACCGTGATGGATTATATCAGTTAAGGCAGCGGTGTCTCTGCAAGCTGCTTTTTAATTGGTTTTGAGAACAATGGAAATCCAAGGCTTTCGGCCGGCAATGAGTCACACCTGAACAGATCGAAGTATTAGTCCTTGTTAAGTAGGGCCAACAACAAATCATAGTAGTTACCTCTTACCTTAATTTAAACCTGATCTTTACTCTAATTCTAACTATAACTTCAAACTTTAAAAAAAAATCCTATAAGAATTGAGCAGACACAAAAGACAAGAAAGAAAAGACAGAATTAAACATTTTACTGGGGCTGTTCAGGAACAATTTGCTTCAATTTGTTGCTGTGATTCTCCTCTACACTCTCCTTTAGTTTCCCTCGGTGGCCTGTTTCAACCACACACCACTGGACTCCTCAGCAACAGCAACAAACAAAGAAAAAGCCCTCCTCCACCTGATGGAGGAACCTCAGGATACTTTTCTTACATCAGCCATGAAATTAACTCATCAGACTGATCATGGAAATCCCACCAGTGTTAAGAATGAAAACTTGAATTAGGAAATATCGCTCCATTTTTTGCGAGCATGTATTTTTAGTGATGACAGTACCTCTTCCGTAGTGCATTAATCAGGCTTTTGCTTCACGTCTTGCAAAGCAAACAGTAAGAAACAGGCCTCACATTTCTCTTTAGGGCATACAATTATAATATGTTTTTGATCTACCATTGAAGTCAAATGCTAAAGTACAAGATGACATTTCAACCTGCAGTGATTTCCAGTAGCAGATAGGAGTTTGTCTGTTTTTTATAATTATTCTTGCCAAATAGTTTTGGCAACTAACACGTTAGTTTTGGTTCAGTGTATGTTTGTATTATTGGATCATCAAGTTCATCCCGTGGGTCATTAACAGGTTTGATGAAAAACCTAAATCAACCTAATGTTGACACTGTTCCTATAAGTCATACATGTTCATATAATGTCTCACAGAAAGAGATATAACATTTTTGCAAGAATAAAAATCAAAAGTAGAGAGCTGTATGATTGACTTTACAGCCTGTGACTATGACACAACCTTTGAAACCTTCTTAGTCTGCAGCACTGTTCTAACTTCATATCTACATTAGATGTTATTATACTTATACTCCCAAATTCAGAAACCATGTAACTGCGACTTCAACAGTCAGTGACTGTATTTCTGTGGAAGACCAATAAATCATTTTATGATTAGTAGTAATTTCTTCACTGTGAGGCTCACATAGCACCTTCCTTTGTGCCAGCAAGGTAACCTTTAAGGAGACAGACAGACTATTTTTTCTCTTTTTGCATCCAATCCCATGTACTTTTTTCCTCTTAAAGCTGCACTTACCAATATTCTTGTATTGACAATGGGTCAAAACACAATGTGTAATGTGAAACAGGTCATTCATAACAACAAACTCTTTATTATTCTTTAATTATCACAAACTCTTGCAGCACTGCTGAGCTCTGGCACGACTTTAGGACTCTTTTGTTTTCTTTGTTTTGGTTTTACGTCCTGCAAATTAAGCTCAAGAACTGCTGTTTCTTACAGTAGCAGCCAGCAGGTGAAGATGAACCAGGATTTGAACCAGGTGGCCAGAAACATGACTCCAAAAGGAAGACTAAGGTGGCTCCATCTCTACTGGGTGTGTAAATAGGTAATTGATTTCTAACATGTTATATAAACTGATAATATGTCAGACATACGTTTGTATGTGTTTTATCAGTCTTCTGTAGATTCCTTCTGCCTGCTCAAGGTCAAAAAATAAATAACCTGACACTGAACACCACAAAGACAAAGGAACTCATCCTGGACTTCAGGAGAAAGTGCTGTGCAGACCCAGCACCACTATACATAAACAGGGAATGTATGGAAGGGATTCAAACCTTCAAGTTCCTGGGAACCCTGATCACTGTCGACCTCTCCTGGTCTGCCAACACTTCAGCCTCACCAGCGAATACACCTCATGAGAGTGCTCAGAAAAAAAACAACCTGTAAAGAAGGCTGCTGGTGGCCTTTTACCGTGCAACCATCGAGACCATACTGACGTACGGCATCTCAGTGTGGTACGCAGGCTGCTCAGTAGCCGACAGGAAAGCTCTACAGAGAATAATGAACACAGCACAGAAAATCAACGGCTGCTCGCTGCCCTCCCTGGGAGAGATCGCCAGCTCCCGCTACATCAGCAGAGCCTCTAACATAATCAAGGACTCCACACATCCTGGTCACCACCTGTTTGAACTGTAGCCCTCTGGCAAATCGCTACAGGTCTGTCAAAACACACATCTCCAGACTGAGAGACAGTTTCTTCCCCGGGGCCATTAGCACACTAAACTCGAATGAGTGACTACTTTTCTAATAATTACTCATTCATACTGCTATTCATTCATATGCACTACCATATTAATGATGTTATTTATTATAGTCCAATATATCTCAGTACACTCAGCTTTATATTTTCTTGTATTTATCTTATTTTAATTATTAGAAAAAATCTGTGTTTTTGATGTTGCTTGTCTGTATTTTTCTCTGCAACAAACAGGAACAATGCTCCTAATTTCCTTGTATTCACAGCTTACACTGACAATAAAGGCTTTCTTCTAATTCTAAAGTACAGCCCCCGACAGATTTCTTTCTGGAGTCAGTTAGGTTTTCAAATCCTCTGATGTGGAGGAAGTGATGCATTTAACATGTCTAGTTTGTTTACAAGAAATACAAGAACGTGAGCACTGATAGCTACAGTGACTGAACATACAAATAAAGCAGCACAGTCTTAGAGGAAGGCAAACAGTAACTGTGAGATGAAAGACACGACAGCACTGGACACACTGTTTGACTCATGAGTGTGCTGCAAAAACACATCCATACATTCTTTTTAAACAGAGATTAAGACAAAGTTTTCCTTTCCTCCCACACATTACTGGCACAAATGTACAGTGAAAGTCATTATGGCTGTGAGTGTGTGTGTGTGTGTGTGTGTGTGTATAATCAGTGTTAGAGTTTCTCTCTAAATCTTTCAACAAACTAAAAAGATACTGATGAGGTACAGACTGATTTGACAGGTGTGTGTTTGTGTGTATGCGTGTGTGTGTGTGTGTGTGTGTGTGTGTGTGTGTGGATGGTTTTTAAACCCCCATTCTTTAGTGAGAGCAGATAAGACCACACTCTGCCTGCAAACTAGGACTTCACATCCCCAAACATACACTAGGAGTTTTTTGATACAGGGACTGTCAGTGACACTTAAATTTGTGAATTTTACATGTGTTTTGAAGGTGTGGAAGGCTTGTTTACATCTGTAATCTGGGCAAACAGTCATGATGGGGTTTTTAGAAATTGTCAGAAAGCTTATTTTCCACCACTACCTGAGATGTAGGTGGTGAAATGTTTAAGAAGCCCCAAACTCGGGGAGTAAACGACACTGTACGTGCTTAAATCTCATTTCACCAACTTACCTCACAGAGAGAAAAAAAAAAAAAAAAGTTTCCGTCAAAATCAAACAGAAAGCAAGATGATGCAGAATAGGTTACATTCTGACTCCGTTCTCTCCCCCGTGCAGACACCCACCCATATATCTACCCACCCCCACACACACTGGGACTCTGAGACATGTACTTCAATTCAATTAAGAGCAAATTAAAATAAAACAATCTGAGGAAATTAGATTTTTCTGCCTGGGGTCTTTGCAACGGCCTCTGAGGCGAACCGCACAGTGAGGACCAAGCTCTGGGAGCGAGCTGCATGCTAGGGCCCTATAATGTCTCTTCTGTCACCACCTGGGTCTCTGTCTAATTAATAATGTGTGTATTCAGGGAATGAACAGAGGGAGGGAGGGAGGCAGAGAATTAATAGCTTGTGTACTTAGGGATTGATGGAAAAAATGGAGGAAGGGGAAGAAGGAGAGAGAGAAAATGTCCTCCCTTTTTTTTTTAGACATGTCTGACGTTAGTCACCATGATTATGTAAAAGCGTTTGTACAATTATGTGTTACATTATGTGACACGTGGCATTTAACTTTTTTATTTTCCTTTGCATCTGTTTTTATCCCTTTTCTTTATGTGCATTAGACGTCGGCTGAAAAAGAGACAGTCAGACAGAATAATGACCTGACCTTTTTACTTATTGTACCTTCCTTTTCAACTTTTGTGCGACTATTTTGTACAGAAGTGCACATAATTATGCAACACAAATGATCATAGAAACACATTCCCTCAAACTGAAAGTAGAGAGTCTAGAAGACAGGAAAAATGTGTCCTTGGAAGTGTAGGTTATTCGTCTCTTTTATTAAGACTCACTTAGGCTAAAACAAATGAGAGAAAATTTCATATTTTCGAGCTCAGATCCATATAAGTCGATTCGGGACGGAAAAATCCCTTTTGGTCAAAAACAGAGAGATGGATGGGAACAGATTGCTGTCAGGAGGTTTATTTTTTGGTTGTGTGTCATGCCAGTACATGTTTGTTGGATGCCTGAGCATCCAACAAACATGTACAAGCAGAGCTTAACAACTCTATATTCCTGCGGGACGGTAAATTCTCAAAAAGATTGACTGTTTCAAACAGGCAAAATATATTTGGGAGATCTGCATTTGGCTGTAGTTTAGTGTTGAGTCTCCTGGAGGAGCCATGGCCCTGATTCAGCCAACATTCATACAAATTGATTCATTCATCTGACAGTAAAGATATGTTTTGACTTGTGACAAGAGGGATTTTTTTTTCTTTGACTTTGTAGATTTTAAAGTGTTTTTAAGAAAATGTACTTTAGACCCATATGGTCAATTAAACCACTGACACTGGCAATTTTCTGAAAGAGATTAAAATATTTTTTAGTTTTGAGGATATTTGCAGGCCATTGCACTTCGTTAGACAATGATAAGTACAAGGTGGAAATTAACAGTGGCCAGAAGGGAAATGATTAATGTTTGAAGTTTTTTTTACCAAAGACATTACATCTGACAAATTCAGGATGAACTAGAATTTACGCAGCATAACTTTTAATAAGGCCAACAAATACCTCACCCTTATATGTTTAGTAATTTTGATTTCACAAAAAAAAAAGAAGAAAGAAAATAATCTAATTACGGTTTAGTTCTTTGATTTTGGTATTTCTACACAGGAAGGAATAGACTAACAAAGACATTTACTGAATATCTATCAATATTTATAGAGGCGTGGCTACCTTATTAAAGTTTGTGTGTCTCGGTCAACTCCTTCCAGAAATCTATCAGTTTAAAGACAGATAGAGTCAAACAGATCAGATTATATCAGATTTAACTAGAACGCGCATTATCCACTGTAGTCCCGGGGTCCCACTATGGCCATGCTGGCCCTGCCTTATTTAACCCCAATTCCATTTTGCAGTACAGGGTCATTCTGAGCAAAGTGGTGCAGCGGAAGCGTGCTTGGCCCATAACCCAAAGGTTGTTGAATCGACGCGGTGCTCTGCTTACGCGATATCTGTCAGAAATGCAATGAACACAACTCTTCTTCTTGTCGGCGTCTTCAATGTAATTGTCCACTGGCATCATGTTGTGTTGCAGTAAAATCTGACCCATTGATGCTGCACTAGCCTTTTACAGCATCTTCATTTCAATGAAACTCTTTCAGTTATTCTGCCTTTTCTCTCGTCCAATCTTTAAACACTGTTTTGATTCCTTCGAGAATTGGACAGGTGTGTCATCATAGCAGTGGCGCAGTCTGTTTCTCATTGTAGAAAAGCAGCATTGTTCTGTTGTTATAGTGTACCGACACAATTTTAAATACTCTCGTCTTTTTCCAAAAATCTCTGCATTTTTATGTGTCCAGTTGTGATTGTATGATTGTATTGTTTGCCTCTGCTCAAATTTCACGGAAGCATTTATTTTCTTCATTAGACCAGATAGATCCTTTCACCGCGTTTGAACAGGACAGGAAGTGATGTGAGACAGTCATAGCCACAACCTGGGTGAAATTATTTCTGGAGAGTCTTAACTATGTTGTTGTCAGTGTATATAACAAGATTTGAAATAAATTCTCCATATTCTTCTAAAATTGTGAATTGAGGCATATGGTCTGTAGAGTTCCAGTGCGACATATTCCTGCTATTTGTACTACTCCAGTAAGGTCATCGCTGCAGTGGTGAGTTTCTTCTCCATGTATAATTAAATAAATAAATAATTGACCCACATTTAACTTACTTCCCTCGCAACATATCATTACATTGTAGCTATCTATCATGGGGCCACCTCCCATTTCAATCCTCTGCTGTATAAATGCACTTCTTGCTGTCTGGTAGTGTGGCCGAGTGGTCTAAGGTGCTGGATTAAGGCTCCAGTTTCTCAGGAGGCGTGGGTTCAAATACCACCACTGCCATTTAATTCTGTCAGCAAAGGGCAGGATTGAATATTTGCAATACTACAAAGTCCCCATTGAAATCATCTTCCTTCATAATCCAGTGTCTGGATGCAAACAACATCCTTCTTGCTGTGGATGTCTTCAATGTGATTGTCTGATACAGCCCATTTCCCGCTGACGTGTGGGATAACAAAATTGTCCCACATTCAGTTTATCTTCCACATGATGCAGCATCATATTGGAGTAGCTCCTTGTGTTGCCACCCCCTGCACATTAAACACACTTCAGAAAAGTTAAAATATGAATGCTACCAAAGATTTTTGTGAGCAATGTGAAAGGATACTATCTCCATGCACTCCCAGGTCAAATGACTCCGAGGGATTCTTCCAATAAAATGCTGCGTTGTGTGGAAATGTGGATCGTTTCCTGCAACAAAACTTGATGTCATCAAGTAATACAGAGTGGACAATCACATGGAAGACACCCACAGGAAGAAGAACAATGTTTACCATGAAGCACTGTTGCATTAATTTACCCAGAAACTGTAAACATTGAGAAAAAACTCATCATAACAGGTGTAAATTCTTTGACAGCTTGCCAACAGAAGTATGGAACAACTAAGTAAAGAAGGCATGAATAGCTGCCACACAGGATGGTTTCGTTCCGTCGACCTCTGGGTTATGGGCCCAGCAAACTTCTGCTGTGCCACTCTGCTTTAGGCAGTGTATTCAAGGTGTGGGTTGAAATTCCACCACTGCCAATTGAGTGTGTTCATCCAGAAAACTGGTGCAAATGGAAATGTGAATATCTGAAACCTTGAATGAATTTGGATTTCACAGTTGTGCACCTTTCACCACCTAACGATCAGAAAGAGTAACAAGGCAGCATACACCTGCCCTTAATAGTAATGGTCACTCAGAGAAAAACCCAGAAATAGGTGAAAAACATTTTACTTACTTCCCACACAACACATCGTTACATTGAATGAATCCCTCATGCTGCCACCCACTTCTAGGTTAATGTATTTCACACCATCAGTGGTAGTGTGGCCGAGTGGTCTAAGGCGCTGGATTTAGGCTCCAGTCTCTCAAGAGGCGTGGGTTCAAATCCCACCACTGCCAAATGATTGTTTGTCTTTCTTACCACTGCCAAATGGCTATTTGTCCATAGGACTGATGCGATTTTTCCGAGTACTTGCTTTAGCATCAAATGATGTTAATTCCTGTATATCTTGTTGACTGTTACATACTGAAAACAGGGAGAAGAGAGAGACAGAGGCACAAACCCTGGACCCACATGTGCTTGAGGCAGCAGAACAGCATATGAGGAGCTGGAAGAATTAACCTAATCTGATTGGTAGGACAACATGGACTATACTGGATTAACTGGATATTTAATTGAGACTGAGGCTGGTGGTAACAAATGGTAACAAATACAAAGCCTGAAATAGGAAAAGAATTAGGAGCTACCTGAAAGATAAGGCATAAAGATGAGTTTCTAGGTTGGATTTGAAGGTTTCAACAGAGTCATATGTCAGTCTTTTAAATTACAATGAGCCTTCACTCCCAGGTTTCTTTGATAGTTGTGTTCTTCTAAAATTGTAAACAAGGGCCAGGTGGTCTGATTTACCAAGTGCATTTACACGGCAGGGGTAGCAATGGGGGGGTGGCACCATGAGGGATTCCCCCAATAAGACGCTGTATGCCGTTATATGGAAAGTAAGTTAAATTCGTGTCAACTGTTGGTTTCTTTTGGCAATGTTAAAGGGTACTATCAGCCTTCACGCCCAGGTCTCTGCGGTATTCCTTGGTATTCATTGGCTGTCGCAAACTGTCAGGTAGTGTGGCCAAGTAGTCTAAGGCGCTGGATTAAGGTTCCAGTCTCACAGGAGCATGCATCGTCGTATTAGAGGAATCCCCTTTGGTGCTATCCACCGGTTGCAACCTTCCAATGTCTAGTAAATGCAACTCCCACTTGAGGGTGTGGTCGAGCGGTCTCAGGTGCTGGATTAAGGCTCCAGTCTCTCAGAAGGTGTGGGGTTCAAATCCTACCACTTCCAATTGGTTATGTTTACCCACAGTAATGTTGCTAGAGCTTAGAATACTCCCTTTAGCCGTAACATATCCTACATTGTAACTATTACTGACTGTAACGTGTTGAAAACTTAAAAACTAGGAAATGCACATACATGACATCCCTCAAGCCTTTAGATAGACCCCATAGGTGCATTTGATTGAACTCACCCATAACAGCGGAGCTATAACATATCCTACATCAACTGTGCAACATTTGTTTAGGTTGTCACTCCTTTGAATGAGACAGTGGAATAATTGTGATGTCCATCCATCCATCCATCCATCCATCTATTATCCATCCCTATAGCGTAACAGGGGGCTGAAGCCAATCCCAGCTGACAATGGGCGAGGGTAGGGTACACCTTGGACAAGTTGCCAGTCTATCACAGTGAAGTTGTGACGTCTCATCGTAAATAGGAGTCTACTTCCATGTCTTGCTACAATAGTTTTCACATCTTTGAAAAGAAGAGCGCTACAGTGTTTCACAATAAATAAGATTCCTCTTCCTGTGGGCCACTTCAAATTGATTGAAGTTGACCCACATTAACTGTACTTCCCGCAAAATGCATCGTCACATTGGAGGAATTCCTTTTGGTGCTATCCACCCGTTGCTACCCTCCAGCGGGTAGTAAACGCACTTCCCACTCCAGGATATGGTAGTGTGGCCGAGCGGTCTAAGGCGCTGGATTAAGGCTCCAGTCTCTCAGGAGGCGTGGGTTCAAATCCCACCACTGCCAATTGGCTATCTTTACCCATAGTAATGTTGCAAGAGCTTAGAATACTCCCTTTAGCAGTAACATATCTTACATTGTAACGATTACTGACTGTAATGTGTTGAAAACTGAAAAAGTAGGAAATGCAAATACATGACGTTCCTCAAGCCTTTAGATAGACCCGTTGGGTGCATTTGCACATCACAATACGTGGTGCTCTAAGTCTTCTGAGCACATGCTTAAGCATCAATTAATGTTTGTTACTTGCAGGATGGTTTACTGACCTTCACGTGTTGAAAGCTGATGGTGTGTAGAGTTCCAGTGCGACACATCCTGTTTGTACAAATCCAGTAAGGTCACCGCTGCATTGGTGAGTTTCTTCTCCATGTTCACAGTTTCTGGGTACAGTGCTTCACGAGAAATAAGATTCTTCTTCCTGTGGGCCAATTTCTTAGAAAAAACGTACCTTTCTGCTCCAACATTTCTGTGCCGTGATTTGTCAAATGTTGGAAATGTTGGAACTCCGGGAAGAATCCAAGACGCCGATTGGCTGACGAATTTTGGAGCCTGGGGACGTGATTGGCTCTCGCGTCCAATATTTCTCCAACATTTCCACGACCAATCCTTCGGCAGCTGGGATTAAGGCTCCAGTCTCTCAGGAGGTGTGGGTTCAAATCCCACCACTGCAAATTGGCTATATTTACCCATAGTAATGTTGCAAGAGCTTAGAATACTCCCTTTAGCAGTAACATATCTTACATTGTAACGATTACTGACTGTAATGTGTTGAAAACTGAAAAAGTAGGAAATGCAAATACATGACGTTCCTCAAGCCTTTAGATAGACCCGTTGGGTGCATTTGCACATCACAATACGTGGTGCTCTAAGTCTTCTGAGCACATGCTTAAGCATCAATTAATGTTTGTTACTTGCAGGATGGTTTACTGACCTTCACGTGTTGAAAGCTGATGGTGTGTAGAGTTCCAGTGCGACACATCCTGTTTGT